>NW_027496863.1:0-151962 GCF_021521415.1 Bidens hawaiensis | reverse complement strand
CTCGAAAATAAACAAAAAAGTATAACAAAGAAAATATAAATAAGAAGTATGAATATAAAGTAATTCTTTGTTATTAATATTATTTAAGTTATTATTTAAATTGCTTAAATAAATAAGTAAAGAAATAAAGGTTTAAACTTGTAAAATAAAGAAAATATGTTTTGAACTAAAAGTTCGAAAAGTTGGAAAAGTAAATAAGCATTAATGTTTTGTACGTTTGTTTGGATCCTTTACATATGTGGTAGATGGTGGGCACACCGTGCCACACCTGGTTATATGGCTCCGCTACGATGGGTCGGACCTAAGTTATTTTCGATAGAGGGTAATCATGTGTATACTGATGGTAGCTAAGTAATCTCGAACGCTGCGGTCTTTGTTGAGCGGTTTTGAGTAGAGCTTAAGTTTATAATTGTGTTTTGGTTTTTAACTTAATTATACCTAAGCCACGATGGGTCGAGACCTAAGTTATGTCTCGATGGGTAATTAAGTAAATAAAATATATTTGTGTTAGGTTATTCACCAGCATGTGTTGCTGACGTATTTTCAAACTGTTTTACATGTAACAAAGGATAGACGCTTGAAGAATCAAAGTCACCATTAGGCGAACTGATGGCTCAGATTATTTTTTGATAAATGTTAACTTGAATGATGGTTTATGTAAACAATGAATATTTTGTAAACATTAAACGGGTATTTTATAATCCCGTCTTTTGAGATGTAAATATTATGATTTTAGTCAACGAAAATATTTCCGCACTAACCCGTATTACGGATTTAATAAAAAAAAAGTTACCGAGTGTTGGTCACACGCCTAGGCCTTAGATGGAGGTGTGACAATACTACACACACACATACACACACACACACACATATATATATATATATATATATATATATATATATATATAAACACACACACATTACATACATACTAACTACACCGCATTGCATCATACTATAATACATACATTACATACATATACATACACACACTATATACATTAAAAAAATAAATACGAAAATAAAACCATGAAAATAATATAAAGAGTGGTTAAAACTTTGGAAACCATTTGTAATTATTTTAACTATTTTTTGTAATCTAGTACTTTTTAATCAATTTACACCGGTTTTGTTTATTTAAGTTGGAAAGTGAATATGAGACCGTTAAACATCTAACCTTACATGTGAAATCATCAAAATTACGTAGTTTTGAATCAAATTTTCCAAAAAACTTATTTTACTCTTTTCTTAATTATGTTTCTTCTCCTTAATCTAGGTAATTCAGAGTCCATAACTATTAATTCACTGGTTTAAACTGATAACCCTTAATTCTTAATTCAACAAGATGAGAATAACTAAAAAATAAATAAATAAATACTTCGACATCATTTAAATTGAAAAGCAATGGAAGAATAAATGTCAAATATTCTAGTGGCTACTTATGGGGTGGAACAATGGAACGTTAACCAACTCAACCGAAAACAAAGAATAATTTTGTGATATTGAATTTCAATTTCTACAGCGACACGCTACCACTCAAAACTTATTGATATACTTTTAATAATCTTCCTCTTCTCATCATATTAATATACGGTTTAATTATTTTTTTTTGTTTTCATCGGCCTTGCTGAATTAAATAACGGAGAGGATGGATAATTAAGAAAGAAATAAATCAATTTTTTTTAAACTTCTAATAAAACTACGTAGTTTTGATGGTTACACATGTGAGTTTATGTGCTTAACAACCCCATATTCACTTTCCTCTTATTCAAGATATAAGAATCGTTGTTTAAAATTAAAATCAATTAAACCGTTTTCTTATAAGCTGGAAACCGTTTTTAAAAATTAATTTTAAATCTCTTGGAATTACTTACACCGGTCAAATTTAGTGATCGTGCTATAATTTATTTACATTGCTAAATTTATTAATTCCTCGCCATACATATGTTTACATTTCCACCAAAAGCATTTTGATTTCATTTTGACAATCACAATCATTTGCTCGCTTACCTCTGTAGCCACCTCATAACACAATCACTCGCTTTATTTTGTTTTCTGATATTGAAAAACTGCCAAACAAATATATACTTTTTTGTCAAGATTATCCATCAAAGAATTGGGGTTTCAAAATTATGTATTTACTTTTTGTGTCAAGGTTGTTTAAACTAAATTAACTTTCTTGGTGTGCATGTGTAAAGATTGTCTATCCAATGTTTTATTTGAGTTTGGAAAACCGATTCTCATTTCAGCTTTGGCCAAAGTTGTATGAGATTGACATGGGACTGCATTAATTAAGGTATAAGTGTAGGTCCTTGGTTTGGATCGACAATAGTATTATCACAAACTCTAAGGGTGCGGAATTCCCTTAGTATTTGTTTACGAGTATTAACATTAATCTAGAAAGAGTAGAAGCAATGATTAACCAAAAAGATTACTTGTATTGATTAATAACATTGTATCTATCAATACATGGTAAAGAAAAAAAGTCAAGAGGCTAATCTAGTAAATCCCAACCAAAGAAGAGTTTATAACACACTCATTTTCGTCTTTACAAAATAGGAAAAGTTTTCTCAACTTCGCCTCATGTTTATCTTCGCCTCTCAACATACATGAAAAACTTAAAAGTAAACATAACATAACATAGTGTTCAATACAGACAAGACAAACATTAAATTATTAATTACTGACACAAAATGCGCCAATAGACTCCCCCTTGGTAGTATCTTCACATGTTTCTTGTTTTTCTTAAGTCTACATTCAAAAATTATCCCAACTTCAATCAATCTAAGCTTCCGGCATACACTCCCCGTCTCACACAAACTGAGACTACCCTATGGTACTTCTTCCATTCCGATTTCCATGCAAGAACGCAAAAGATCCTTATTCATGTAGTACCTTCAAATCATATTTGGTTAGATTTACCAAGTGCATCAGATCATACACTCGTAACAGCTCTTATTCGTCATCATCCTCTGTCACAGCTTCAGTAGTCTCTCTATCCACATACCACCACTTGAAATTATTTTTTGGTAGTGGCTTCAGCGGGATCTTCTTTAGACATTTAATGGTTTGTATTTTACCGTCATCCACCGTCTCCCCTTAGTTCGTTACACTCTTTCTCAGTATCCTCAACAAATTTACCCTTTTGAGGCTTTAACAAGGTAATATTTTTCTCCTTCACCACCTCGTCCCAAATGATCTTCTCGACCCATTCAGCAAACAAATATTTACCCCTATTGATTAATCTTAAATGACCCAAGTCCTTGACCTCACATTAAGGTAAAGTGCTTAACGATTTCAAAAACCTTTAGACATACTGGACTCCATCATATTTCTTCAGCACTAACAACCTTAATTTTTCATCATATAAGCCGCATATTATACCCCTTCTTTGACTCGCTCACCCCCTTGATATTGTAGTTCTTCTTGAAAGAGGGTTGAGTGGCTGGTTTCTTCTGTCTAACAAACCGATTTGCACAACTTTCTTTCCATTTTGGATTGTTAGGATCTTAGATCTACAATCTGAACTTACTTGAATACAATCCAAAATCAATAGAACAGTAAACAACTGATCTAGTCCATTAAACGGATTAGTATCACTGTAATTGAAATTATATTTGAATTATAATTCAGTTAGTCTATGAAACTAACAAATTAAGCAGCGAAAATTATAAAGATAAGTATAGGTTTCATATGGTAGAACAATTATGCATTAACTATAATCAAATGATTACAATCTATTGCTCCACCTCAATCTTAGCTCATCATTTACATTGAATTTTCTAGTACAAATGTACACAATTCAGGTGAGTATTATGACGTGAAAGTGTTAATGAAGAAAAGACTCTATTCTTCATTATATACAAGTGTTAAACTACTAATGAGCCAAAAGGTGAAAGCGTCATCTAACAAAAATGGTTACAAACTACTGATAAATAAATTACAAACAACTGATAAAGTAGAATCCTATGCTAACTACTGATATTTGATAAAGAACTGATGTTTGACTCATTAGTTGTTAGACTTCAGCTGTTTGGATATTCTCTTGATTAATTAGTTGTTGTGTCTTTAGTCTTTTCCCATCAGTAGTTTTGCAAGATTAGATGTTTTAAAGCAATAGTTTATTAAAACAACTTAATGGAGAAGACCTGATGTTTGAACCATCTCCCCATAAACTGATGATGCAAAAACCATTTATTCTTTGAGCTCCATTATTTTATCTTGATAATTTTCTTTGAGTTGATTCTTTGATGAACTTAACAAATTAAGCTCCTAGATCATCATCTTCTTTCATTTCAAGTGGAAGGTCTATAAGACTTCTCAAAAGACTTACATCCAACATTGGTACATCCTATAGTTCTACCCTTCGCTGGGTGCCAGACATAAATTCCAAAGTTAAATAGGAGCAGATTTTTAGTTTATTCCATTTAATAACCTTAGAGATTAATTGACTTTGTTCTTCAGCAACAACATCATCCAATGTTGGTAGCGAATTTGAAGAAGGCAACAAATTTATATCAGATATCAATCCCATCTGGGCATCACTGTGTATGTCTTTAATGGCTTGTAATTCCTCTTCTTCAGTCAACTGCCTTCTCTTGGCATACAAAGCCAAGTTTCTTGCTTTGATCCCTTCTTGTGCAGAACTTGAGTTCAAAGCAGTACTTTGAGCAGTCTTTTGCTTTTTGGGAAGTTTGATTGTTGATAAAGCTTTAGGTGTAAGGAACTTACTTGGATCTTTTTTTCCTTTCTTGTACTAAGTCCCTATAAGCTACCCTCACCCTATGAATTCCCCACCTAGAATTCTCTCTTCTTGTATGAAAGTGAGCTTCTTCTAGCTCAATCTTCATTTTTAATATCCCTTTTTTTCTTCCCTCAGAGATCCTACCTTTTACAACCTCCCAATCAGGCTCAGTGTGGCCTTGGTTAGGGTCTTGTTCAAGAAGCTTTTCTACTCTTCCACATTCAGCTTGCAGTTCTTCATTGGTCCAACCTCTGAATTTATGGAAAGTAACTTTGTACTTGGCATGCTCTTTCAGCCACATAAGAGCAACTTTCTTGGCTTCCACCAGTAGCTGATTGTCAGCTATTGGTCTCTCAGAAACAGCTAGGCGTCTTTCATAAGCTTGATGTTCAAGATCTCTTGTCTTCATTTGTTGATGTACTCTTGCAGATTCTTCATCAGACACCATCTTTGAAGCTTCTACCAAAGCTTTTGCTGCCTCTTGTTCTAAATGGGTGATCAAGTCATGAACATTTTTTGGTTTGAATCTTTTAGTATATGGAGATGGTGGTGAATCTTCTTCCTTTTCTTCTTTTTCTTCTTCTTCTTCTTCTTCTGGTAATATCAGTTTTCTCCTTTTCAAACTACTGTCAACAACCTTTTGTTGTGCATGCTTTGACTTCAAGGTTTCAACTACTTTTGTAATAGTAGTTGGTTCTTGTGGAGCACCAATAGTTTATGTAGCAGCAGTTGCATCAGTTTGAGTAACTACTGGTCTTGAATCAGTTGTTGGTGTAACAATTATTTGAACATCAACATTTTGGAGAGCTGCTGGTATTTCTTCATATTCGTTAGTAGTTTTGTAAAATACTGGTCTTTTCTTTGACCTTATTAACCTTGTTTTTAATCTCTTTGCTTTTGAAGAGCCTGTTTCATCTGGTTTCACTTTTAGCCGTTTTACCAAAGCCTTTCCTTGGTTTTCCCTTTGTTTCTTCAACATTGTAACATGCTAAATTTTATAATAATAAATAAACGGAAATGAGGTTCATTTATTCAAATGTGTGTTAATATTTAATTAAGGGATGACGGGTCCCTAACTATGCTCACTGTTGATTTTTCTAACGCCTTCAACGAGGTGGACCGACGACCCTTCTCAGGGAAGTTAGCTGCAGATGTCCATCCATCTTCCCATGGGTCCAATTTTTATATGCCCGCCCCACCCGGTTATATGTGGGGGATACTCATATTAGGGATTTTACCGGGGTGCAGCAAAGGGACTCCCTTGGCCCTATTGTTTTTGCGTTGGTCCTCCATCCGCTCATCCTTAGGGTGCAGGGGACCTGTTCCTTTCCCTTCCATGCTTGGTATTTATACGATGACACTATCATTGGTAAGGCTGAGGAGGTCGCTAAAGTGTTGGGCATTATTTGCTCAGAGGGGGCGCCTCTGGGGCTTAGGCTTAATATTCGAAAAACGAAGATTTTCTGGCCGTCATTTGATGGTTCGAAGAAAGTGTCAGGTTTATTCCCTAGCGAGATTAGCAGGCCTGTGAGGGGAGTTAAACTCCAGGGGGGAGCGGTTAGTCGGGATGCAGGGTTTATTCGGTCTTTGGCAACTAAAAGAGCTTTGAGGCCGGTTGAACTTATTAAAACGCCTGCCGGACTTGAGGGCCCCCAAATTGAGCTCCTTTTGTTGCGCTCGTGCATGGGGGTTGCTAAGTTAGTCTTTGGGCTCCAGACCTATCAACCTGAACATGTCAAAGATGTTGTGTCCATCATTGATGCGGGCCTGCGGGGGGCAATTGAAGATATTGTTATGTGTGGAGGTCCGCATTTTGGGGACCTTCAGTGGAGGTTGGCTTCCTTCCCTTTGCGTTGTGGAGGCTTAGGAATTTTCTCGGCGGAGGATGTCTCCGTATATTCCTTTGTGGCTTCCAGGGCCCAGTCGTGGAAATTGCAGGACCACATCTTGCGAAGCCTGCTGGTGTTATGGGGGTAGATCCTGACTACTCATTTGCACTTGGTAATTGATGTGTTGTAAAACACACTTGTTTTCCACACCTTTTTATCATGTTAGGTGCTTAATCATATAATAAATAATAGTTATGGATTGTTTTTTCATGATCTTACAAAGTTTAATATTTGTTGTAGGTTACAAGTTTTAAAAGAGAATATGTTCGGGTTTTGGAAAACATAAGAGGCTTAAATGATCAAGTCAACAACAATAAACTCAAGGCCTGACCCAAGCCCACAATAATCAAGCCTTTCATGCTCAATATATTAATATAACAAAAAAAAATAAAAAACCCAAACTCCCTATAGAAACTTCCAATCGGGCCAGCAGCCTCAATTACAAGATATAATATTACATATTACATATTGTTGTTTCTTGATCAAAACTGCACGACTAGGAGGAAATGAGCAAGAGAAGATTTATTATTTGGTTTGTGGCTGGTAATCAAACTCACGGGAGCAGCTTACAACAAGAAAAAATCAACAAAGTAATTAAAAACATCCCTTGACATATGGTCCGATCGCAGTAGCAAGTGGGAGGAAAGAAAATTATTTTTCAAGATTCTTGAGATCAATGGAAGAAGAAGAGAGCTAAGGGTGACTCGGACAGCATCAAAGGTTAATATTCATCAAAAATCTCAGCCCCAATCGGTAGTAAACATTCCATAAACTACGTTCTATGGTTCAAGGTTCATACTCTTGAGATTTTGATCATTAAAGTTGGATTGTTTTGCACTTTAGTTAGGGTTTGAGTTGTTATTGATTATCATTGATTGTTGAGTGATTTCAATTATGTTTGTTATGATTAATATGGTGTTTACATTGACTTATACATGCTGTCCAAAAATCATGAGTAGCTAAACTTGTTAGATCTACCTAGGTTTGATGATTATTGTTAGGTTTTAGTGAGTTTTATAGATTGTTTGATCGTTATGACATGAATTGTTATTGAAAGTTTAATATTGAGTTAGGCTGTGTTAAGTGGTTGTGATTTTATTAATTATACTCATCAACCTCTTGCTTCGATTGATTGAATTAGTTTTGGTTGATTTTATCTTGTTCCTTTAGTTTGTGTTTAGAGATTGTTTGCGGGGTGTACAACGGTAGGGTTTTGTTGAGTGTGTTAATTGATTGAAATCAGCGGTTAAGCACCTTCTAGGAGACCGAGAGATGATAGGAAGTAAAGTCGTCTCATAGCTTTTACTTGTTAGAATTAGGATTGCTCGAGAGCGGGTTCGGTTCTTGTCGGGTTTGGGTTTGTGAGCGATTAGTTGGTCTAGTTTAAGTTAAACCAAATTGTTACTATATCCTTGGTTGCGTAGTATTCGTTTCCATTAGGGTCGTGTGTCTGTGAGACGAGAGGAGAGTTGGCATTAGAACACCTTAGCATTTGTTTCCCGGTTTGTTCTTAAAATCAATGAAGTGTAAGTTAGGGTTTGTTAATGAGACCGAGGGGTGATCTAGCTTTCTTGAGAGAGCCTTAGTTGTGTCATCTTTAGATACCAGTCATTTAATCCATTGGCTTGTTAGACCTTCAATATGATCCTTACCTAGATAGACGTTTTCTCCATTTGTAGTTAAGTTTCTAAGTTTCATTTTAAGTTAATTAATTTAGTTAAAGTAAGTTAGTCAAGTAGTTTAATTTATTAAAATTCAAATTTAAAAGATATTCTTCTTAGGAAGGTCTTGTCTAGGGTTAGTGATCATAGACGTTTTCACGTGTCCTCATGTTCGATACTTGGACTTCCTTAGTTCTATATTACTTACGATCGGTACACTTGCCGGTTGTGTGTAGTTTTTTTTAGGAAAATCCGTTTTATAAATTTAAGGCTTAGTTGTGAGTTCCATATGGAAAGAATTTATTAGACACACATCAAATTTTTGGCGCCGTTGCCGGAGACACGGTTTGAGCCGTATTGAGAACGACTCGAGTTAGGATCTACCTTGTTTGCTACTTGTTTTTTTCTTTTGCTTTGTTTAAATAGTTTAGCTAATGTTAGTTTCTTTTGTTTATCTTAATACTTGTATGTGATTTACTCGATTTCTAGGAACGCCTGAATTTGAGGGTTTTTCTGAACCTGAGAGAGAGTTGCGTGAGAGACGTCGTACCAGACCGTCTTCCAGTTCTTCTACGGCTGTTGGTAATACATCCTCTTCTCCTACTTTTTCTGAATATGTCGCTAGGGATAGGATTATGGGCGACGCAGTTCCACCACCGAGGATGACAGTTTCAAATCGGGCACGTCCGCTCGATGCGGGCACGAGATCCAGAATTGCTCCACCAGCCATCGCAGGTAACACATATTGGCGGATTCCATCAAACATTCTGAACACCATCTCTCATTCTGCTCAATTTCACGGGTTGCTCCATGAAAACCCGCATTCTCATCTCACTCGAATTACACGTATTTGCGACACTTTTCATCTTGCCAGCGTATCCAAAGATGCCATCAAACTCCGTGTTTTTCCATTCTCACTCGTTGATCATGCGAGTTTGTGGATTGTGTCCCTACCACAGGGATCCATTTCTACTTGGGCCGCCATGCAGACCCAGTTTCTTGAGAAATACGATTCTCCGGCTAAAGCCGCTTGTTTGCGTAACCAGATTCATTATTTCCAGATGGAGGAAACCGAGAGCTTCTATGAGTCATGGGAGAGATTCAAAATCTACTTGCTTTATGTTCAAACCACGGCCTGCAAGACTGGGCAGTTGTTGAAAAGTTCTATAACGGAGTGACGTACGCGACGCAGAGTATGCTTGACACAACTGTGGGAGGTAACTTGTTGACGATGAAGGATACGAATGAGTGCATTGCTTTGTTTAACGGGTTAGCCATGAGTGGATACCAGTGACCACTAGCTAAGAGCATCAAGACCGTCGACTCCCTATGACGCGGCATGCATTCGGTCGACACGAGCACCGCACTCGCGGCACAGGTTGAGGCGTTGGCAAAGATCGTGAAGGACTTGCAGTTGAAGAGTATGTTGTCTGAGATCTGTAGAGGAGGTCATGATACTGTTCAGTGTCCCGTAGGTTTCCAGGAGGAGGCGGTAGAATTTGTTAGTAATCCGAACCAAAATCAAAACTCTTTCAATTCTTATAATTCGGGCTGGAGAGGTAATCAAAATTCCATCTGGAGGAACATAAATCAGTCTGGCTTCCAGCAGCGTCATAGTCTATTCCAAGATTACGATGAGGGAACGAGTAGTGGGGAGAAGAAGCCCACGTTAGAGGAGATGATTGCACAATAGACACAGATGTTATCGCAGCATATGAATTGAGAGGACTCTCGTCACAAAGAGACTCAAGAGAAATTTCGGGAGCGCGATTCATTCATGAGGAATCAGTGGGCATCCATTCAGTATCTTGAGCCTTAGATGGGGGAGATTGTGAGTCGATTAAACGAGAGGTCGCTAGGAACACTTCCGAGTAATACTGAGCAAAATTCGAAGGCATTCGTGAATGTTGTGACGATGAGGAGCGGTGCAAGGGAACGTAGTGAGCCCGTGAATCAGGAGGCGACGAGAGGAGTCATTGAAGAGCCTGCAGTAGATGTAGAGGAGTGGGTGGATGAGGAGATTCAGCTGGAGTCTCCACCGGCCAAGGTGCATCAAAGGCACAACCTAGGAAGTACATCACAGGTCGAGGACCAACAATTACCCAGCACACCAGTGAGAGTCTATCAACCTAGACTTCCATATCCCGGGAGACTCCACAGGGATAGAGACGAGGAGCAGAACTCCAAATTTCTTGATATTTTGAAGCAGCTTCACCTTAACATTCCATTCCTTTAGGCACTAACTTAAATGCTGAGATAAGCAAAGTTCTTTAAGGATATTCTTTCGAATAAGGAGAAGTTAGCTGAGGTCTCTTCCATCCCTTCTAGTGCTAGTTGCTCTGCAGTCCTGCAGAGAAAGTTACCAGAAAAGATGTCCGATCCTGGGAGTTTCACGATTCCCTGCATCTTGAGTGATGATACGGTGTTTATGCACTGGCGGATCTTGGTGCCAGTATTAACCTCATTCCGTATTCCGTGTATCGCAAGTTGGACTTTGGCGAACCGTATCCTACCCGGATGTGTATCCAGCTTGCTGATCGTTCTGTGAAATACCCCCGAGGGGTGGATGAGAACATGCTTGTTCGTGTCGACAAGTTTATCTTCCCGGTGGACTTTGTCATCTTGGATACGAATGATGATGTTAGTGTCCCACTTATCTTGGGCCGACTATTCCTTGCCACTGCATAGGCATTGATTGTCGTCTGCAAGGGTAAGTTGATTTTCAGAGTTGGGGATAAGAACATCACCTTTGATGTTCGACAGTCACTGAAACACCCCAAGTCTGCTGATGACTCCTTATACTTCATCGATACCATCATGGAACATGTTGGGGAGTTTTTCAGCGAGATATGTGGAGGATCTGCCTCCGACACCCAGCTTCTCGATAGGGAGATTTCGGAGATTGAGATGGTTGCCATGACCGATCAGTCCTTGGATAACGAAACCGAGTCACAAATCCCTGAATCTGGGGTTTCTGCTGAGATCGTACGAGAGGATCCGATGGACCGACCTTCTGTCGAGAGTCCTCATTCTTCCTTACAGCTTAAGGATTTTCATGCCCATCTGGAGAATGTGTTTTTAGATGAAGAGAGGAAGATATCGGTTATTATTGCATCTGCTTTGTCGGAGGTTGGAAGGAGAAGTTGTTGATGGTGCTACGAGAGCACAAGGGGGCGATTGCATGGAAGATTATCAACATTAAGGGTATCAACCCTTCATTTTGCACTCGTAAAATCTTCATGGAGGATAATTTAAAAACTGTCGTTCAGCCGCAAAGGCGGCTTAATCCGAAAATGCAAGAGGTTGTGAAGAAGGAGATCATTAAACTCCTTGATGCGGGGATCATTTTCCCTATTTCTGATAGTGCTTGGGTGAGTCCAGTTCAAGTGGTTCCTAAAAAGGGTGGCATGACTGTCGTCACCAATGAGAGGAACGAGCTCATTCCCAAGAGGACTGTGACTGGATGGAGAGTCTGCATCGACTACCGCAGACTGAATGACGCCACCAGGAAAGACCACTTTCCTTTACCTTCCATTGATCAGATGTTGGATCGTTTGGCAGGTCAGCATTACTACTGCTTCTTAGATAGTTTCTCCGGGTATTTCCAGGTTCCCATAGCTCCCGATGATCAGGAGAACACCACTTTTACTTGCCCTTACGGAACGTTTGCCTATAAACGTATGCCGTTCGGACTGTGTAACGCTCCGGCCACATTCCAGAAATGTATGGTGGCCATTTTCCATGATATGATCGAGGACTCCATGGAGGTGTTCATGGACGACTTTTCCATATTTGGGAGTTCCTTCGATCATTGTTTGTCTAATCTTGAGAAGATGATGTCCCGCTGCGTTGACACCAACCAAGTCCTTAACTAGGAAAAGTGTTATTCCATGGTACGTGAGGGCATTGCCTTGGGGGCATCGGATTTTGAGTGCGGGGATAGAGGTTGACCGAGCGAAGGTCGAGACTATTTCTAATCTTCCCCACCCACTTCTGTGAGATCCATCCGAAGTTTTCTAGGTTATGCCGGGTTCTACCGCCGGTTCATCAAGATTTTTCTAAGATCGCGAGACCCATGACCAAACTTCTGGAGAAGGATGCTCCATTCATCTTTTCTGAGCAGTGCATCGAGGAGTTTGATCTTTTAAAAGACAAGCTCGTTAACGCCCCAATCATGGTTTCTCCCGACTGGTCATTACCATTCGAGTTGATGTGTGACGCAAGCGACTTTGCAGTCTGAGCGGTTCTAGAACAACGGAGGAATAAACTCTTCCATCCAATTTACTACGCTAGCCGGACCTTAAATGGTGCACATGTGAGCTATACCACAACCGAAGAATAGCTTTTAGTTGTGATGTTTGCTTTCGATAAATTTAGGTCCAATTTGGTTCTATCCAAGACGATTGTGTACACAGACCATGCTGCTATTCGATATCTCTTCAGCAAGCAGGATGCTAAGCCTCGTCTTATCCGATGGATCCTGTTGCTTCAAGAGTTTGATATTGAGATCCGTGATAAAAAGGGGGCCGGGAATGTGGCAGCCGATCATCTTTCGCGTCTAGAGGGAGCTGAGTTAGGAGATTTAGGGGTCCGGATCGACGATCGTTTTTCGACAAAGAGTCTCATGTTTGTTACGGCACAGGAGGAGAGTTTTCCATGGTTTGCTAACTGTATGAACTATCTTGCTGACGAGTACCTCCCGAAAATGCCTTACCAGCAAAAGAAGAAATTCTTTGCTGATGTTAAGTTTTAGCTATGGGAGGACCCGTATATTTTTTGTGTAGGTGCTGATCAGCTGATTAGGAGGTGTGTAGATTCTATGGAGGGATGGCAGATTCTGAGCCATTGCCACGTAGGACCGACAGGAGGTCATCACGGTGCGAGTTCGACGGCTAAGAAGGTGTTTGATTCTAGCTTTTATTGGCCTTCAGGAGTTGTGATCATTGCCAGCGTGTCGGCAACATTTCATCGCGAAACAAAATGCCCCAAAATGCTATTCAGGTTTGTGAGGTTTTCGATGTGTGGGGCATTGATTCATGGGACCGTTTCCATCTTCGCGTGGAAACAACTACATACTCGTGGCTGTCGATTACGTTTCAAAGTGGGTTGAGGCCAAGGCTTTACCCACAAATGATGCCCGAGTGGTAGTGCGTTTTCTTAAAAGTCTCTTTGCTCGTTTTGGTGTCCCAAAAGCCTTGATCAGTGATCGAGGTACTCACTTCTGTAATTCGCAGATGGATAAGGCGTTGAAGCGCTATGGGGTCACCCAAAGGCTTGCGACGGCCTACCACCCACATACTAGTGGGCAGGTGGAACTCAGTAATCAGGGAATCAAACGTATTATTGAGAAAATGGTTGTTTCAAATCGTCGAGACTTGTGTGACAAATTAGATGACGCTTTGTGGGCCTTCCGTACAGCCTACAAGACTCCGACTGGTTCCACACCATTTCGGATTATTTATAGGAAGGCCTGTCATCTTCCTGTTGAGTTGGAGCACCGTGCTTCATGGGCCCTTCAGAGGGTTAATCTTTCTTTATTCACCGCGAAAGGCACTCGGTTCCACCAGTTGCACGATTTAGAGGAGCTACGCGATCACGCGGATGCTCAATCGTTCAGGTATAAGGAGCGGACGAAGGAACTGTATGATAGAAAGCTGAAGGGTAATAAGTTGTTCAAGTGTGGGGATAACCAGTTGAGGTTATTCATGGGAAAGTTGAAATCACGATGGTCTGGACCGATCACGGTCACTGAGGTATTCCCGTATAGCACTATCGAAATACAAGATCAAAGCGGGAAATTTAAGGTAAACGGTCACATGTTGAAGCATTACATAGGCGGGCCGATAGCTGATCAGAAGGTCGAGGTGTTGTACCTTGACTCATTCATCGAGGCATAGACGTGTTGGATGCATCCTCGAGAAACAGCTCGAGTTGTAGAGTGTGTATTATGATTTTTTTTTATTATCTGTTCTATTTATTTTATATTTTTTAGTTATAAAAATAATTTAAAAATAAAAAAAAATAATAAAAGAAAAAAATTACAAAAACATAAAAATTTGTTTATTTCTTATGTTTTTGCTTTATGTTTTGTACGCCGCTACATGTGAGCGAATTTGAGTTATTGTAGCTATTATTATGCACATGGTAGCTCTGATGGCGTTTTGGAACTGTTTCTCCCGAGGTTGCGGCCGCGAATGAAATGCTATACGGTCGCTCAATTGATATAGAGCTGATGAGGATTCTGCATATAAACCAGGAGAGTAACCCGTTCTCTGTTTTACTTTTGATTATTTTCAGTTCTATTTTTATTTTATTTTATTTCTTTTCCTTGTTCTCTTCGAGGACGATTTCGTTCTACGTGTGGGGATGAGAATTTATTTAACCTAATTGTAGAAAAAACCTATTTAAAAAAAGTTTAATAATAACATTTTTGCACTCTTTCGCTTAGAATCATGTCGGTTACTCAAGTTTGAGAGACATATACTTGTTTATGTTTGGTCCTATTATCTACTTGTGGACATACGGGATAGCCATTGGTCCGAAAACTGAAAGTGACTGGGGCGACTGAATTTTAAAAAAAAGTTTTAAAGAAAAAATGTTCCTTGAAATTTGTTTTTCTTATACAATAAGCAGAAACTGATATTATTACCGTTTTGTTAACAAGCTCTCAGAACTTTTGAAATATATAATATAATAATAAAAGAAGCGATGGGTTGCATATCTGATTTGGGATGTGTCGGTAGGCCCAACTAGCTCTGATAGTCTTCTTTAGCAGATTTTATATATATAATAATTTGAAAAACGATGAAACCAAATTTCGATGTTTAGGGAGGATTACAATAATCTAAAAACTTTGACATTGTAAGACTTAGATGCACTCAAACCAACACACCACCACATGTCCATCTTTTTACGAGCTTAGAAATAGTTATATACTTTAGGGTGATATAAAAAAATGAAAAAGAAAAAAAAAGTATGTTATGAAAGTTATGAGTATTCCGAAAAGTTGTTCCAGAAAACAAATGATTGAGAGAAAGTTATGTATTGTAAAATGCGAAAGAAACATTCTTTAAAGTTAGTAAAAGAGGCCAAAGATGCACATACTAGACGGAAATTAGAGTTTATGTGTTAACAAGGAGATAATGACACTGAGGATACACTATTGGGACTCGAAGGTTCTTAGTCAATAAATATCAAATTAGGAATTTATAGGACAAATTCCAATAATATTTAGGAATAGCTCGTACGACCTCCACAGGACCATTCATCCATCAAATTTCACCGAGCGCATCTAATTAGTACCATCAACGAGTCCTTGGTTTCTGGTGATTTGTCGAACAAGTTTTCTTCGTTTCTAGATCTTCTAGCTCTCTTTGTCTAAGATGGGGGTATGTGTAGCCTTGATTTTTGGATTTAAAACGCTTAATGCAATTGTGGGCTTGATTGGTTAGTGGTTGGGTTTAAGTGGACAACTATACCTGCAATCGCGGTTAATATGTCGAGCTGTTTCTTGAGCTTTAGTAATGTTTAATAATTTGGGAGTTTGTTGTTTTTCACTTGGTTATGATCCTGTGTAGATTTCTTTTTCAGGGACGAAAAAATCTTAAGTGAGGGGATGTTTGATGTGTTGTAAAACACACTTGTTTTCTGCACCTTTTTATCATGTTTTAAGTGCTGAATCATATAATAAATAATAGTTATGGCTTGTTTTTGCATGATCTCAAAAAGTTTAATATTTGTTGTAGGTTACAATTTTTAAAAGAGAAAAAGTTCGGGTTTTGGAAGACATAAGAGGCTTAAATGATCAAGTTAGCAAGAATAACTCAAGGACCGACCCAAGCCCACAAGAATTAAGCCTTTCATGCTCAATATATTAATATAACAAAAAAATAAAAAACCCTAACTCCCCATACAAACTTCCAATCGGACCAGCAGCCTCAATTACAAGATAGAATATTACATATTACATATTGTTGTTTCTTGATCAAAGGTGCACGGCTAGGAGGAAAGGAGCAAATGAAGATTTTATTATTTGGTTTATGCAGGCTGGTAATCAAACTCACGCGAGAAACTTACAACAAGAACAAATCAACAAAGTAATTAAAAACATCCCTTGATATATAGTCTGATCACAGCAGCAAGTGGGAGGAAAGAAAATTATTTTAAAGCTTCTTGAGATCAAGGGAAGAAGAAGAGAGCAAAGGGTGATTCGGACAGCAACAAAGGTTAATATTCATCAACAATCTCAGCCCCAATCGGTAGTAAACAATCCAGAAACTTTGTTCTATGGTTCAAGGTTCATACTCTTGTGATTTTGATCTTTAAAGTTGGATTGTTTTTCACTTTAGTTAGGGTTTGAGTTTTTATTGATTATCATTAATTGTTGAGTGATTTTAATTATGTTTATGATGATTAATATGGTGTTTACATTGAGTTATACATGCTGTCCAAAAATCATGAGTAGCTAAACTTGTTAGATCTACCTAGGTTTGATGATTATTGTTAGGTTTTAGTGAGTTTTATAGATTGTTTGATCGTTATGACATGAATTGTTATTGAAAGTTTAATATTGAGTTAGGCTGTGTTAAGTAGTTGTGATTTTATTAATTATACTCATAAACCTCTTGCTTCGATTGATTGAATTAGTTTTGAAAGATTAATATTGAATTAGGTTGTGATTAGTGGCTTTGATTTTATTAATTATACTCATAAACTTCTTGCTTCGACTGATTGTAGCTTGTTTGATTCTTTACTTTGTGTTTGGAGATTGTTTGCGGGGTGTACAACCATGGGGTTTTGTTGAGTGTGTTAATTGATTGAATTCAGTGGGTAAGCACCTTCTTAGAGACCAAGAGGTGATAGGAAGTAAAGTCGTCTCATAGCTTTTACTTGTTAGAATTAGGATTGCGCGAGAGCGGGTTTGGTTCTTGTCGGGTTTAGGTTTGTGAGTGATTAGTTGGTCTAGTTTAAGTTAAACCAAATTGTTACTATATCCTTGGTTGCGTAGTATTCGTTTCCATTAGGTCGTGTGTCGGTGAGACCGAGAGGAGAGTCGGCATTAGAACACCTTAGCATTTGTTTCCCGGGTTATTCTTAAAATCAATTAAGTGTAAGTCAGGGTTTGTTAGTGAGACCAAGAGGTGATCTAGCTTTCTTGAGCGAGCCTTAGTTGTGTCATATTTAGATATTGGTGTCGTGAGATCATTCAATCCATTAGATTGTTAGACCTTCAATATGATTCTTACCTAGGTAGACGTTTTCTCCATTTGAAGTTAAGTTTCTAAGTTTCATTAAGTGTTTCGTCAAGTTAAGTTAAGTTAATTAATTTAGTTAAAGTAAGTAAATTAAGTAGTTTAATTTATTAAAATTCAAATTAAAAGGATATTATTCCTAGGAAGGTCTTGTCTGGGGTTAGTGATCTTAGACGTTTTCACATGTCCTCCTGTTTGATACTCAGACTTCCTTAGTTCTATATTACTTACGATCGGTACACTTGCCGGTTGTGTGTAGTTTTATTAGGAAAATCCATTTTATAATTTAAAGCTTACTTGTGAGTTCCATAGGAAAAGCATTTATTAGACACACATCAGTAATATTGGAACAACTTTCCCCGACCTTGATTTTGGCGGTTTTACTGATAAGGAGACCGCCCCCAAGAAACCTCAACAAACATTGGCAGTTCTCTTTATGGTATACACGTACATGATTTGGAGGAACGATTCGATATGACCTCGAGAGAAAAAGCAGTTTTTGCTTGTCTCAAGGGGGCTCATGCCCATGATTTTTTGACTGTTGTGCCCATTGAAGGTCCTGGGAAACGCATGTCGGAAGTTGAATACAGATCCATCCTTAAATACCGGCTTATGATTCCTCTTTTCCCTCCATATGAATCATGCCCCATTTGTAAAAAAGCCTGTTAGGATAGATTTAGTGAGCATGACCTCCAATGTAAGGAATTGCCGGAATTCAAGTATCGTCACGACTGGGTTAGAGATGTCTTATGGGATGTGCTTAGGCATGCCGGGATCTCAGCCAAGAAAAAGGCACCTGTTAACTTTTCGACTGATCTGCGAGAGGGGAGATCTACCCATGCGTCCTGCGGACGTTCTTGTTTTTGGATGGGCAGGGGTATGCATGCTTGTGTCGACCTCACTGGGGTGTCCCCGTTGGTGGGGATGAGAGATAGTGGTTTCGTTCCGGGACAGGCGTTTTGAGGGCGGAATATAGGAAGGTTGCTAAGCATGAGGCAGTGTGTTTGGAGAATCCGCACGTGTTCGTTTCTTTTTACTTCGATATATTTGAATCCCTAGCTCCCGAGGCGGTTCGATTTTTGTATCGGGTGCAGAAGGTGGTCCATAGTAACTCGCAGAGCCCGAGGAACCAAGGATTGATCTTTAGTAGAATAGGCTTTGCGATTTAAAAGGGATAGTGGCACAGCTTGTTGCTCGCTTACCCATTATCCAGATGTGGTTCGTTTTGTGTTTACATGTGTAAGAAATATGTTATTAATATAAATTATTTTCTATTTGAATTAAGGGATTAAATAAAATAAAGAGTATG
This sequence comes from Bidens hawaiensis, assembly GCF_021521415.1. Classification (NCBI taxonomy): domain Eukaryota; kingdom Viridiplantae; phylum Streptophyta; class Magnoliopsida; order Asterales; family Asteraceae; genus Bidens; species Bidens hawaiensis. Next base: position 133,108 of record NW_027496863.1, on the reverse strand, counting down.
GACTTGGTTGGGAAAGATGGAATAAGGGATGGGTTGGGCCTTAGGTCCATGGGCTTAAGAGAGAATAAATACTCCCTTAAACCCTAGAACCATCATTTCTACCTTTCTTATTCTCTACACACTCTAAAACACACACATAATCTCCCATATACGGTCGTGATCTAGAAAAGAGATTCAAGACCAAACCGAACCTAGATCTTGATAGATCTTGACTATACAAGCAAGATACATGCTTGTCACCTCATACTGAACATAACCATAGCCTAATAACGAATAAATGTATGTTCTTTATTTTTAACTGTTATGTATTTATGAATGGTTTGCCCTAAAACTTAACCCTAGAGTAGATCGGGTCTAGATAAATCATAAAGTTGCAAACTTGATGCTTAAAATGGACTTAACGAACTCGTGGTTATAACGGTTCATAAAGAATGTCGGTCACCTCGATTTCAGCTGGATCTTAATTAATCATGTCATAACTCACACAGATTGATGTGTCGACAAGAGAGTTAATGACGGGTTGCTATATTTAGAAAGATATCCGTTTGTTAAAGGTGGAATCAATAACAAACATACGGTTGCAATGAATAATCAAAGGTAGAAAGCACACTTAAGATTCACTCAAAAGATTTCCATTTATATAATATTCATCATACAAAGTGGATAATCGATTTAGGGTTTTATGGAATCTTAAGACAGCCGTCACAAAATATTCTCTCAATTAATGTGTCTGTCTTATCCGTATTGTGCTCCCTTTGGCGGCGTGCCCTTAATATTCTATTTATAGGCCTGCCAACCTAGGACAGCTGTCATTCCTTCTAGAAACCCTAAATACAGTCATACATATTCAAATTACATATTCAAAATAAACTAAGTGTAAAACAAGTCTTCCGGGTAGGCTTTGCATCAATCTTGTCTTTCCGAGTATGCTCGGCCATCCTTCATAACTTGGTAACATAGAAGTGTGCTCGGGATCAGTTTCTGGGTAGACTTTACTTAAAAGAGTATTTCACTAAGTAAAATACTCACCGAGTAGACTTCAGTCTTCTTGACTTTTCCAGACTTTGCCTGACAACTTCTTGCGAGCAACCTTGTTCTTCAATGATCCATTTCAGCTCTTTGCTATAAAGTAACTTATTAGCAAAGTGTACTCGGGAGTATTGTTCCTTGCTCGAGCTGAACCTTGCCCGATATTACTTAGAGATATTCCTTTAGATTATCAAGCATACTTGGATCATACTTATTAATGAATACCTTGCCCGGTCTTCCAATCACTTGGCTTCTTGGACTTGGTTAACCAAACCTTACTCGGAAGAGTAATATACTTGGCTCTGAAGAACAGACTTGCTTGATAAAATGAACCTTGCCCGGATTTACATAAACTAGTGTACCTTACTCGGCAATGCACTAATTTGCAAACCCTGCTCGGATATCCACTTAAGAAGACTACGTGAAGTAAACCTTGTCCGGTAGGCAATATATTGTACCCGGCTAAGTAAAAGCTTGCTCAGAGGTCTAAGGTGTGCTCAGATCCATTACTTAGCAAATTCAGAGGAGGTTGAGAAGATTCCAATCTTCCATGTACTTCATTTAGGTCAAATCTTTGACTCAACAATCTCCCCTTAAGTCAATTTCTTGACCCAACAATCTCCCCCTAGATTGAAACACCTCAGCTGACCCAAAACATTTCTATGGTTACTTACGCTTAGCAAAAATACACATCAAATTAACAATCAAAATTACATATTCAGAGAGTTGTCCGAAGACATTACAAAACAAAGCCTATTATATTAATCTTATCTTCTTCTTGCATCATGAACGGCTTGTCTTGTGTTGATTAGCTCTAAAGCAGCTTTCATCTTGAAGATATTAAGGGCTTGGTAATGAATGTGACTTTCTGGTAAGGCCAAGTCCCTTATATCCATGAGATCTTCACTGTGCAGATATGTCAAATCTTCGTCTTCCTTGATAATCCCCAATATCTTCCATCTGAGTTTCTCAGTAAGAAGTGATCGGTATTCTTTTTGTATTCAATCTCGGCAATTATGCCATTCTTCTGTATTGTGTAGTTGGGGCGTCTCATCCTTCTTCTCATACTTTTGGCAAACCTGTTGACTTTTTCAGTAAATTCTTCATAGAGTTTTGAAAGTCTTTCTCTCTTCTGATTAAGTGTTTCATGAGGCTCAGGCATATTTACCCCTTCTGACCAGTTGTCAGTGGGATTCTTCTTCAGATCTTCCTTTACTTGCTCTGCCCATTTCTTGGCAGCCATTGAAGCAATGGACTCACCAATATCTTCTTCAATCATGACATCAGTATTCAAGTTGGCTAGTTCAGCAGTTTCATTTGATTGACTTTGGGGTTGAAACATGCTAACCACCATAGCTAAAGAATTATCAACTTCCTCAGCTCTATTCATCTTAATCAACTCCTTTATCACCTCTTGATCAGCCACATCATCAAGTATTTCTTTTGCTATGTTGGCTTCATTGATCAAGATCTCCTGCTCTGCCATTTCTTCATGAGTTAAGGATTAGGCTATTTTCTCCCTTTCCATTGACTCTTTGATAATTCTTTCTTGTTCTTTTAAGGCAGCAGCAGCAGCATCATCTCTGAATAGAACATCCTTTTCAGGATATGCCTTAAGAGGCTCTTCTTCTGTAACTTTGGCCTTCCTATTTTCCATCCTCTTCTTTAAGTCTTTTTCATTATCAGAAGGAAAGTCATCAATTTCCTTTTCAAGTGCTTCCAGTTCTGAATCATGCTCTACCCTCTTGGAACTTTCTTCTTGGTCAGTTTTTGGTTCAGTGTATATAAGTTCCTCAGTAGCAGCATTTTCATCAATGAATTCTTCAGTTTGTGGATCAGTGACATCAGTAAGTACATCAGTAGCTAAGGAATTAGTATCTTCCTCAGTTCTCCTCTCCTCTCCATCTTCATACACATTCATAATCATATTCAATGCATTCACATTCTCACATTCTACACCTGAGACAGTTGGCATAGAATCATTCTCCCCCTGTTTTGGGGCAGCTGAGGTCTTCTCAACCTCCTGCTCCAGGGCTTGAATTTTCAAGTTTGCCTGCACCAACTTCTCTAACAGGATCACATTCTCCTGTGTTACTTCCTCATTCCTTCTTCTCAACTCAGCATTTTCTTTCATTAGGGTCAGAAGGTCAGTTTCAGTGTGTGGTGATGTTGGTGGTGTTGTGAAGAATTGTTCATAATCAGGTTGTTCTGTGGTGTGAGTTTGGAAGGTAGATGGTTGTGGTGATTGTATATGAGGTGGGCTAGAAACATCTTCTAATCATCCCTTCTGTCACATGTATTTCCTGACCAGCAACGGATGCTTTAATTCGTTTCCCATTGATGTCTTCTACAAGTTCTGCTGATCTCCAGAAATCAAGTGAGTGATTTCTGTAGATGACAGGATTTTCAGTAAGAGCAAAGTTGACATTTGATCGAGCCATCCATCTGATCATTGGTGCCACAGGCTCATTGTCAGGTTTGACTTGCAGAAGTGCACACATATTATGTTTCTTTTCAAAGAAATACTTTGGCTGTTCTTCTTCTGCCATATCTGAAACACATAAACAAACATATTCAATGTAAAATTAGTCATAAAGTTCAGTACTTTAGATAATTTCAAGTTATAAAAAATGAAGAAGAAAGAAAGAAATCTTCATGAACCTGTTCTTCGACAAATTAATAACCTAAACACATAAACAGAGTATTAGTAATCAGATACATAATCAAAGCCCATTATAGTCTAATCGTGATCGGAAAACACATTATTAATGCTTACCGAGTCGGAATTAGAGGGCTGATAAAAGTTAGGGTTTGGATTAAAGTTGACTGCGATAAGTCGGTTAGGTTTCTTTGCGAGTAAGCAGTTGCAGTGGAAGGAGAGAGAGAGAGGGAAAAGTAATGTAGAAAATTTTGCCTAACTCCCTCTTATATACCTTTTGAAAGTGGGTTTTAAATGCTTTTTGTCATTTTGTGAATTATTAGCTGTCAACCAGTTACATTATCCACTTGATATATTAAAAACATTTAATTTCATTTACGTTCATAAGACCTTACTCAAAAGATTAATATATCCAAAGTCTACTCGGTATACTTCCACTTACAAACCTTACCCGGTCAAACTTTGCTTGGAAAATTTTCATTTTGGATATACAAAGTTTGCCCGAATTCGTCTATTTATAAACCTTGCTCGATCAAGTAAATTAATTTAAAGTTAAGACATGATGAAGAAAGCTTACCCGAAATACTAGATTTCTTGAGAAATTAATCACAAGGCAAATAATCAAGTATAATCATCAAATAAACATCCTTACTAAGAATCAATTAAGATCCCCACATAGATTTCTCAATTTCAAATTAAAACTTATCTAGCATAAACCCTAATAAGAATCATAATCAATTTTATCATACTAACTAACATATTCAATCAAGCATACTTGAAAAACATAGTGTGCCCGAGCAACCATTCAAGAGAATAGTGTGCTCGAACACCTTCTAATGCAAAGTATACCCGAATAACCTTCATATAGTACAAAGTGGGCCCGGAAAAGGAATTCTAGCAGACAGTGTACTCGGAAAGTTAAGTTTTGAAATTACCAAGTATATTGAGGGAACAAAAGTGTACCCGGAATTTAAAGTGTGCCCGGAAAACAAAGTTTGCCCGAAAACACTTGTAATTTCAAAGAAATCATACACACATATCACAGAGCATGCTTGGAATGAAATTAAAACACATAGACATTTAAGTGTGCTATAATCTAAAATTTCATAGAGCTTGCCCGAAAATCCTATGTTAGCACTAAGCTTGCTAGGATAAACACATTCAATCATCAGGTATGCCCTTACCCGAGGGATTTCAACATGTCAAACCATACCCTAAAAATGACAAACTTAAATAGTAATATCTAAGCATGCCCGGAAAGATTAACAAACCTTTCCTAACGACATATTCACACAAATCACAAAGCTTACTTGATGTACTTGACTAAGTTCATAAAGTTCTCTTGAAATCACAATCAACATAAAACATGCATAGCTTGCCCGAAACAAGAATTTCTTGTTAAAAGCTAGCTATAATAACACATATTCATCTCAAGACTTCAAGCTTGCTCGGGAAATGAGTACAACAGTGTACTCTACCCGGAAAGTGTAAACACTTCAAAGCATGCCCGAAAATCATAAAGTTAGTCAAAAATGACTAAGCTTACTCGGAAAGGTTGAAAAATATCAAACCTTACCCGAAATAACATTTTCACACATAATCAACTGTTTTGTACTCGGAAAGGTTGTAGTTCATTAAACCTTACCCGAAAATACATATTCACACATAATCAACTGTTTTGTACCCGGAAAGGTTGTAAATCATTAAACCTTACCCGAAAATACATATTCAGATAGTTTGTGCCTGGGAAGGTTATAAGGCATCAAACCTTACCCGAACTTACATATTCAACCAATTTTAGGCAAAATGCAACACTTTTTGACTTAAACCACTTTGTCAAAATACATTTTTCTTTTCAGATCATAGTTTAAGAGCAAATGGTGCATTTAGAGATCAAATTTCAGTTATATTTCTCTTCAAAACAGTTTCTTCCATTTACTGAAAAGATCTCAAGAATGGGATCATATTGAGTAAGTAGCTATCTCAATACTTCATTCTCAGCATTATTATGACAACATAGATTGGTTAACAGCAGGTATAAACTTAGCATGAATTTAATCTCTTTGGTGATATGATTTAGATTCATTTAAAGTATAATGCATTAATGGTCAACACTGTGCTATGATGCCTCATATCTCTTCTCAAAGCTTATTTGGCTTTCCCCAGATCACCCCAATTTGACTCCAACCTCCTGTATTTGGTCAAAAATAGGTTTCGTATGACAAAACTTATTGTATTTTTGTATTTTTAGATTCAAACATATAGAGAGGTTGAACGTTGGACTTATAGTTAGCAACATGCCTTTCATTCAAGATGAGACAGAATTTGCCAACATCTTTGTAGTTCTTGTTGTAACCCTCTTGTTTGATAAAATATTTAAAACACTCATCAACTTTTGGTTGATTTATTCATTCTTCCCCTTGTTTTTGATATTTTCTCAAATTTTCTTAAAGCATGTTCTTTGTCATATTTAAAGATGTTTCATTTTTGGTTGACCAAATAACAACAGGCTCGTGTATGACTGGGTAATCACTTTTCTGTCATATCATTCGGAGAGATTTATCTTGAGACATGCAAAGACAACTATGCATCTCCACATAAAGATTAGCATATTCATTATGTTTATATCACCTTAGATTTTACATCATCATGGGAAAGCAACCATACATGTTAATGACTATACTAAAGTCTTTTTAGCCTATTAATTCCATAAGATCAGCTAAATAGTCAATGTACTATCATTTCCCATTAAGCACAGTTTAATATTCAATCACCCCAATATCTCTTCATTGTCAGGTTAATAGCTATCATGTTTGACCAAATGTGGTCAACATGACCAAACATACATGTGAATATATGTCCTTTCAAAGTCAAAGCTATTGACATAGTTTTAAGTGAAGGAATAAGAAACAAGTCATAATTGCCCCAAATGCATTCAGTTTTCAGGTCAATGGCTATCCTTTGAATCTATAGAGATTTAAGGACCAAACATACACAAGTGCATGTCCTTCCAACTGGGCAAATGACATAGTTTTCAGCAAGAACAACTATTTGAGACTTTTCTAAAAAAATCCTTCTTAAAAGCTTGAACTGAATAATCTTATCGTATCTCAACACCATTAATCAACTTGCTCATGTTTTGACCAAAATAATGTATTTATGCAAAATTCATTATAAAATTCATTGAATCACTTAATTTTGACATAAAACACATTTTGACATAAACAGTTGCATCACACACTCAAATCTTAATCATTCTTAACATCATCAAGAAAACAGACTGTACTAACATTCAATGTCTATCCTATCTTAACAACATCAGAAGATCAGATAAAGAACATATTCAAGTAACCATAAACATGTGATTACTCATGACATCAGATAAGCATTTAATTTCACCCAAACAAATCAAACTACTTATCATAACATCAGATCAGTTAACTTGATAGTCAAGAATTATCATCAATTTCAAACAAATTGCACAGATATTTACTTAAGCACCTATCAGTTAACTTCAAATCAGTGACATATTCAAAACATATTCAATCAACATTCAGTTGAAACATATTCAAAACATATTCAATCAACATTCAGTTAAAACATATTCAAAACATATTCAATCAACATTCAGTTGAAACATATTCAATCAACATTCAGTTAAAACATATTCAAAACATATTCAATCAACATTTATAAGGTATAACCTCTGTCAAAATAATCAGTTAGCATAGAGAGACACACAACCAGGCACACATCCTTAATCAGATTTCATCAGAGTTGATCATTCCCAAGGCTTTCAGAAGAAAGTTGAACCTGGTTCTATCAAGTGGTTTGGTGAATAGGTCAGCCAAATTGTCACTTGTATCAACCCTTTGCATTTCAATCAAACCTTTTTCACTGCAGTCTCTGATGAAATGATGTCTGATTCAATTTGCTTAGTTTTGGAATGTTGAACAGGATTTTTAATAGTAAAATATGCAGCATTATTGTCAATAAGAATAGGGGTGTTCAAGAAATTCAAACCGTAGTCCAACATCTGATTTTGAATCCATAGAACTTGTGCACAGCAGGCAGATGCAGCAACATATTCAGCTTCTGCAGTAGAGATTGAAACTGTAGTCTGCTTTTTACATTGCCATGACACTACCCTTTCACCCAAAATTTGACATCCTCCTGAGGTTGACTTTCTGCTCATGTTACAGCCATCATAGTCGCTGTCTGTATATGCAATCAGAAGATCAAAAGCTTGGTTCTTTGGATACCAAATCCCTAAGTCTGGTCTTCCCTTCAAATATCTGAATATTCTTTTGACAGCATTCATGTGGGAGACTTTTGGACTTGATTGGAATCTTGCACACACTCATACAGCAAACATGATATCTGGTCTTGTTGCAGTCTAATACATCAGAGATCCAATTTTGGCTCTATATTCATGTTCATCTATAGGCTCCCCCTTTTCATCTGCAATCATCTTTTCTTTAGTGTCCATTGGAGTTGAAGCAGTCTTGTACTCATGACAGTTGAACTTGTTTAAGATGTCCTGCACATATTTGCTTTGATGAATGAAAATCCCCTCAGCCTTCTGTTGAACTTGCAATCCTATAAAGAAGTTCATTTCTCCCATAGAACTCATGCTGTATTTGGACTTCATTACCCCTTCAAACTCCATACACATTTGTTCATTTGTAGAACAAAAGATGATGCCATCCACATACACTTGTACTAGAAGCAAGTCTGATCCCTTTCTTTTGTAGAAGAGTGTCTTGTCAATGGCTCCTCTTTTGAAACCATTTTCAAGAAGATGAGTTGACAGCTCATCATACCATGCTCTAGGAGCCTGATGCAATCCATAAAGGGCTTTGTTTAACTTATACACCTTGTTTGGGTACATTGGATCCTCAAAACCTGGAGGTTGAGCAACATACACCTCTTCATCAATCTTTCCATTTAGAAATGCAGGCTTAACATCAAGCTGGAACACTTTAATGTTCTTTGAGGTAGCATATGCAAGAAAAATCCTGATAGCTTCAAGTCTTGCAACTGGTGCAAAGACTTCCTCAAAGTCTATTCCTTCTTCTTGAAGACATCCCAGTACTACAAGTCTAGCTTTATTCTTAATCACCAAACCCCTTTCATCCCTTTTTTTTCTAAAAACCCATTTGGTTCAAATGGCATATCTGTCATATGGCTTATCAACAAGATCCCACACATGCAGTTCTCTAAATTGTGCCAATTCCTCTTGCATTACTTCCACCCAACTATTATCTTTTAATGCTTGTGCTATGTTCTTTGGTTCTATTTGGGATAGAAAACAAGAGTAAAGACAAATGTTTGCAATTTCGAAATAACTTCTTGTAACTCTTTCATGCAAATCACCAATGATGTTTTCAGAAGGATGATTCTTTTCCACATAAGGAGTTTGAACAATCATATCTGTAGACACAGTTGTGTCAAGATTTGACTCATTGAGTTCTGGTTCTTCAATGATCAAATCAGTCTCTGCATCATGAAATTCTGGTGCTTCATCATTATGTTGTCCTGAAGAGATGCACCATTGTTTCCAATATTTAATCTTTGAAATAGATCTTGAAATCTTGCTGTAGATGCAGCTTCTTCTTCACTTGCTTGGTTGCTTGTGTCACCCTCATTCTGAACTTGATCATTTTGTGCATCTTGATTGTCTTGATTGTTCTCAGTATGATCATTTTCAACACTGTGAGTGTTTTCTTAATGAGGTTCACCAATATCACATGAGGAGTTCTTCACAAAAGTATATTCCTTTTCTTTTTCAGCAACTTTCTTCCATATTTCTTCCAAGTCCAATGACTTCTTCTTTTTCTCTTCAATTTCACTGGTCTTGTAGAAAGATTCATCAAAGTCTTCAGGATAAATCTTGAAAGACCTTATTAACTTCTCATGATCAAACAGCCATGCTGCACCATCAACTGTATTGAATTGATTCTCATTAAAAATGATGTCAGAAGTTTCTATAACACTCAAGTGATCTTTTACATAGACTTTGTAGGCTTTTGAGTGTGTAGAATATCCAACAAAGAAACAATCCAGGGACTTTGTTTGAAACTTGTTCAAATAGTCTCTTTTGTTCAGTAGGAAACATTTGCATCCAAAGGGCTTGAAAAACTTAATGTAAGGCTTTCTGTTGTGAAATATTTCATATGGAGTTTTGTTAAGCCTTTTGTTGACAAGTATCCTGTTTTGAACATAGCAGGCTGTATTTATAGCTTCAGCCCAAAAAGTGACAGGCAGATTAGCATCTGCTAACATGGTTCTTGCAGCTTCAATAAGTGTTTTGTTTCTTCTTTCTGCTACACCATTTTGTTCAGGAGTTCTAGGAGCTGAGAATTGTTGTTGTATTCCTTTTGCTTCACAGAATTCTTGCATAACTCCATTCTTGAACTCAGTGCCATTGTCACTTCTCATCATCTTGACTGTTTTTTTCAACTTGTTCTCAATCATTGTTACACAACCTTTAATCAATTCTGCGGTCTCATCCTTGGTACTTAGGAAATAAACCCAAGTGTATCTTGAATAGTTATCAATGATCACCAGACAATATCGTTTCTTCCCAATACTTGGTACACTCACTGGACCAAAGAGATCCATGTGAAGTAATTCAAGTACTTGATCAATTGAGTTGATGAGTTTTGACTTATGAGTAGATTTGTGTTATTTTCCCTTTTGACATGAATCACAATGATCTTCCAACTTGAATTCTCTTGTAGGTAAGCCTATGACATGCTCACCTTTGACAAGTCTATTCATGTTCTTCAAGTTCACATGACACAGTTTCCTATGCCACAATTTTGGCTCATTTTCAGTGGCTTTGGAAACAAAACATGCACCTCCTCTTGAAATAGCTTCTTTCATATTCAATTCATACAAGTTACCATTTCTTGGTGCCATCATCATAATCATTTCATGTGGAATTACAAACTCAGGTTTTAAAATGAAATAGTGTGAATCATCAAAACTGACTTTATAACCCTTATCACACATTTGTGATATACTTAGCAGATTGTACTGAAGACCTTCAACATGAAATACATTATCAAATTAGACTTCCCATTTGTTAAGATTCCTTTTCCAACAATCTTTCCACCATTCTCATCACTCCCAAAAGAACTTGATCTTCATACTTCTCTTCATAATTGACAAGAGATCTCTTGTCACAAGTCATGTGCCTAGAACAACCACTATCCATATACCATATGTCATTTAGAGGAGTGGACTGTTCCTGCACATACAAAGAAAATTTGATTAGTTAAGTGATGAAGTGCAAGCCTTATCAACTTGCAGTTCATCAGATTCAGTTTCAAACACAGCTTGGGAAGTGAGTGTTGTTGGTTTAGGATCTTCATAAGTCAATTCTAAGTTGTCTGAATGATCAGTTTCATAACCACACTCTCTTGGAGTTTTAACAAGTGAGGTTGGGCAGTGGTATTCATCTGAGTCAGTGGCATACTCCTTTATCACATAGTCCTTCTTCTCAGAGTAGTCTCTCACATCAGCAACTTGCTCAACCTTACTCTCAGTCTTAGGTTTCTAAAGGAAACCATGTGGTTCATATCCATGTCTTAGTAGAAACTTCTCATCACCAGTGAGTTCTGTTGGTTTATTTCTAGTATGTGCATCTTTTCTTCTTGTCTTCTCACTGCTTGATGATCCTTGAGAGCTATCAGATTTGACTGATTGAGTATCTTACTTGATTTTCACAGACTGATAGTTCTTTTTGGTCAATTTCTCATTCTTCTTAGGAGATTTACTTCTTCTTGCTAGTTCAGCCACTTTCTTCTCAATCCTTGTCATCTTTTCAGATTTCTTCTCTTCTTTATTCATGGTTTCATTTCCACACACCTTTCGTTTTCCCAGATATTCATCATACTTCTTTTTGTACAGGACAAAGTCTTGGCCATACTTTGTTCCATCTGGTACATGAAATGGTTTGAATTTGAATCTTTCATTACATGAATCTGTGTGGTGACCATATTCATCACACCTTTTGCACCAAACCTTTCCTTTGAATATTTCATGTTCTTTTGGTTTCTTGTATCTTTCACTTGGCTTAGGTATCTTGACTCCTAGAGTCTTCTGATTCTTTAAACCATCAAAATCAATTGAAAAAGGAACAAATTCCTCAATCTTGATGTCTTGTCTTTCAAGTTTGCTTTTGACAAAGATAATTTTCTCCATAATCATAGGTTCTTCATCACTGCTTTCTCTAACCCTTGACTGTCTTTTCTCATAATCTTCCATTGTTTCCACTTCTCCAACATCCAACACCTCATGACTAGAAAAGATTGGATAAACTGGGATAAAATTTTCTGTAACAACTTTTTCAGTCACCATCTTCTTTTTGTTGTTCTGCTTTATCTTACCCAATATAGTCTTGCTTGGTGGTCTAACTACATTGTAGTTTATCTTCCACCTTTCACAAATATCAAAAGAAACATGTTCTATTTTCATTTTATCATTCTGTTTCTTCAATCTTGGTGGGACTGGTGGATACTTTGGAAGTTTATCAATAGATTCAGGTTTCTTATATTTTCTTCCTCTTTCAGCAGCTTTGATCTCCTTTTCAGTAATTTGATCACTCAAATCACTCAAATCATCTTGATCCAACTCAACTGAATCAAAGTCATCCTCAGAGACTTGAACTCCAATTGACTTATTCTTTGTTACTTCTTTCTTAATCACAAACTCTCCTTCTTCATTCACTTCTAATTTTTTGTACAAATCAACAAATTCTTCTTTGTCTTGAATGACATCTCTGAATTGTTTCAAGTATGCATCTCTTTTCTCTTTGTCAACTTTTGGCATGAAGTTGTTGTTGAATGGAGGTGGTACTGTTTTGTATTTGTCTTGTTCCTTCACCTGGTTCAGTATACCACATATGTTGCCTGTTGAGATCAAATTCTTCAGAAATTCAGTTTCAACTTTCAGTCTTATGTTTTGCACCTTTTCTTCAACCAACATCTTCTTTAATCCATCAATCTCAGTGGTGTATCTAGTTTGAGTTCTGTAAATGATCATGCAATCATCTTCAAGGCTTTTAATCTTTTCATCACTGATCAACTCACTTGCCTCATACTCATTGATGATGCTTTGTTTTCTAAAACACTCACTTTCCAGCTTGCCTACCTTTGTTTTCAATTCAATGATAAGTTCATTTAAATCAACTGTAGGAGCAGAGTGTACCTGAGATGATGATCCTTTTTCTTTCTCAATTATGGCCATGAATGCCACATTTGCTTTCCTGATATCATCTGCAATGTCCTCTTCAGGATTGCTCCAATCAAAATTCCCTTCATGTTGTGTAGTCACTGCCACATTTCCTTGATTTCTGATCAGATTTTGATTTGTTGGAACAGTGTTGTTTGGAACATTTTGAGCTGCTTGAAGGTTTTGATTGTTATTCATTTGAAAACCTTGAGTCTGTTGCATACTTTGTTGTTGATTATTCATTTGAGGATGAAAGTTGTTGAAGTTAGGGTTGTAATTGTTGTTGGGATTGAAGTTGTTAAAGTTGTTCATTTGACTGTTGTTGTTGTTGAATCTTGCCTGATTTTGTTGGTAATTCTGCTGACCTCTTGGTTGTTGATATTAATGCTGACCTCCTGGTTGTTGATTCTGGAATTGATTCATTTGAAAGTTTCTTGGTTGATTGCTTTCTCTTGCAAAATGACCAGGTTGCTGACAATTGTATCAGATTGCTTTGACTTGTCAAATCCAATCCTGTCATTAGGACCAGAAACCAGAGACCTACCAGTTCTGTTATACAGCCTTTTACTTCTCAAACCCAACATGGCAGCTTGCCACTTCAAATCCATGTCTTCCAGGTCATCTGCATCAATTTGTTCTAAATCATCTTGTACCACACTTGTGTGAATTATATTCTTTGCAACAAATGCATTATATGACTCAGTAAACATAGACAATAAAGCTTGTGTTTCATTGCTTTGACCATGTCATGTGCCAGTATTAGGAACATTTCCACTTGGCTTGGAGGCAGAATCAGTATCATCAATCAGTTGCACATTGAACCTTTGCTGATTTCCTTGATTACTTGTGCTACCTCCAATGAAAGATTTTGGAGTAACAACATTATGTTCAGCTGGTTCTTCAATAATGGGAATTTGTTGTTGGTTCTTGGTAGACAGATTTCCCATGGGTGCAATCAATGCATTTGAAACATTGAAGCAGGGTCTATCTTCCTTAATCATCTCTATCATTTCAAGTTCTGCAGCCTGAAGAAAGCATACCACATTATCCAATTTCAATTCATTGAAATTTTGCTTCTGAAGGATGAACTTGCAAGCAGTATACCATTCTTTTGGCATTGAGTTGAGTAACTTTGTATTCAAATCAAAATCAGTCATTACATAATCAGTTGTCCTCAACTCATTCACAATACTTAGAAAACGTTCTAGTATTGATTTCAACCTTTCTCCTTCCTTATACTTGAACCTTTCCAACTGTTGCTTCAATCTTTGCTTCTTTATGTTCTTTAGTTCAGTATTCCCTTCATACATCTCAAGGATGGCATCATACATTTGTTTGGCAGTTGTGTGATAAGCCACCTTGGTCAGAATCTCTCAAGACAAACCTAGCTTAATCATAGCTAAGGCTTTGTCATCCACCTTTCTCATTTTTTCTCTTACAGCAGTAGTTGCAGTTGCATTTGCACCTTCTTCAACAACAGTTTGTGGACCATTCTTGATGGAGTTCCACATATCAATATCATTGTAGCATATGGCTGCTTCAAAGAGTACTTTCCATTTGATAAAGTTTTCCTGTCCATACAACCTTGGTATCTTGTTAGTAGACAGCTCTTGTTCCTCATATCCAGACATTTTGAGAAATCAAAAATCAGTTTCTTTGTAACAACAGAGTTTCAAAAATAATCAGATCTGGAAACAGAATGCTCAGATCTGATGTGTCTGATTTGATTAGAACAAGATTTAGATATAAAGATTAGAACTTTAATTGAAATAAGGAAGAGAAAACACCGGTAGATTGTAGATCTGGAAGAAAAATGAAAAACAGGGCTGCTGATGTCACAAACCAATAGAACAGTGGTCTGCTTACGTCATTCTTCTTCAAATCTTCAATCAGCAACAATCTTTCCAAAATAGCAGTAACAAGCTTTGATACCACTTGTCGGTCCCCTCGATTTCAGCTGGATCTTAATTAACCATGTCATAACTCACACAGATTGATGTGTCGACAAGAGAGTTAATGACGGGTTGCTATATTTAGAAAGATATCCGTTTGTTAAAGGCGGAATTAATAACAAACATACGGTTGCAATGAATAATCAAAGGTAGAAAGCACACTTAAGATTCACTCAAAAGATTTCCATTAATATAATATTCATCATACAAAGTGGATAATCGATTTAGGGTTTTCTAGGAATCCTAAGACAGCCGTCACACAATATTCTCTCAATTAATGTGTCTGTCTTATCCGTATTGTGCCCCCTTTGGCGGTGTGCCATAAATATTCTATTTATAGGCCTGCCAACCTAGGACAGCTGTCATTCCTTCTAGAAACCCTAAATACAGTCATACATTTTCAAATTACATATTCAAAATAAACTAAGTGTAAAACAAGTCTTCCGGGTAGGCTTTGCATCAATCTTGTCTTTCCGAGTATGCTCGGCCATCCTTCATAACTTGGTAACATAGAAGTGTGCTCGGGATCAGTTTCCGGGTAGACTTTACTTAAAGAGTATTTCACTAAGTAAAATACTCACCGAGTAGACTTCAGTCTTCTTGACTTTGCCAGACTTTGCCCGACAACTTCTTACGAGCATCCTTGTTCTTCAATGATCCATTTCAGCTCTTTGCTATAAAATAACTTATTAGCAAAGTGTACTCGGGAGTACTGTTCCTTGCTCGAGCTGAACCTTGCCCGATATTACTTAGAGATATTCCTTTAGATTATCAAGCATACTTGGATCATACTTATTAATGAATACCTTGCCCGGTCTTCCAATCACTTGGCTTCTTGGACTTGGTTAACCAAACCTTACTCGGAAGAGTAATATACTTGGATCTGAAGAACAGACTTGCTTGATAAAGTGAACCTTGCTCGGATTTACATAAACTAGTGTACCTTACTCGGCAATGCACTAAATTGCAATGCACTACTCTGATATCCACTTAAGAAGACTACTTGAAGTAAACCTTGCCCGGTAGGCAAAATATCATACCCGGCTAAGTAAAAGCTTGCTCGGAGGTCTAAGGTGTGCTCGGATCCATTACTTAGCAAATTCAGAGGAGGTTGAGAAGATTCCAATCTTCCATGTACTTCATTTAGGTCAAATATTTGACTCAACAATCTCCCCTTAGGTCAATTTCTTGACCCAACAAAGAAAACCCTAGATCTAGCCTAAGAACGTTTTAAACCCATAAAGGTTCAAGCTTTATGGATAAACGGGCTAGGTCTTGGCCGAAAATGGGAATAGGAAACGATTATGGGTTATTACAACACCATAATGAGGGTATAAATGTTAAAACATGTAAGGGTAATGGGAATAAAGGACCAAATAGTAGCAGCTCATTCGCATACAATTGCCAGTTTCGCATACAATGGCCAAATTCGCATACAATTGAGATTCCGAATACAATTGAGAATTCGCATACAATTGAGAATTCGCATACAATTTAGAAATAGCATACAATTGAGATTTCGCATACAATTGAAATTTTTCATACAATTGAGAATTCGCATACAATTGAGATTTTGCATACAATTGAGAATTCGTATACAATTGAGATTTTTTCATACAATTGAGATTTCGAATAAAACGAACATATTAGAATACATTGAAAGATTTGAATACAATGGACACCTTAGAATACAAAGTATTTGAATACATTAGTGTTTAAAGGTAAAATATTCTAAGTAAATTCTATTCTAAAACAAGACCATTAGAATATACCAAACTTGCCATTTTGGCTAAAATATGAATAATATGATTAGGATGAGTATTGATACACGTGATTAGTATATAGTTAGCAGAGCTCAGTTAAAGAAAGGAACAACTGTGAACGGAGAACGAAACAGGATCTAGGTGAGTTTCTAGCCCCACTTCCTTGTTATGTTTTCGGGGTTGTGTGCTTACTCGATGTGATAGTTAATACACTTACCTTAAATGGTAAGTGTATGCCATGTATGATTTATGTGATAAAAAATATATAACTTTAAAGTGAACGAAAGCTTGTTGATACGTGAACGATCTTCGTATATTGAACGTATTGACAAGGAAGGTATGTATATGATATATGAATGTGTATGAAAGGTATATGTACGACGTGTGAGTTTGTATAAATGTTAAAGGAGGTGTGTATATATATATATATATATAGGATGAGTATCATTACAGAACTGTTAAATTATTTAAGAACTTGAAGGAACCATTGGAACTAAACGTTTTTTATAAAAATTTTGTATGCTAATGTTATTTGAGTGTAATTTCATCTTTTTTGTATATCTATATTTATAATTACAATTTTGAAAATTAGTTTTTATACATATCTATGTTGTGTTTTACACCTATGTAAATTTGGTAGTACATAAATTTTACACATATGTAAACTTGTGATTAAGATATGTAATCAAAATTTTTTATATAAAATATGATAAAACTACTCTTAAATGATGTTATTATATAAAAAATTAAAAAAATGTTTGATTATTTGGAGTTCCTAACAGTTCTTAAATTTTTTGGAGTTCTTAAATGATATCAACCATATATATATATATATAAAGGTACAGTACGATATGATTATGTAAAGAAAGTATGCACGAGTGTGAAAGAAGTAAAGGATCAGACTCTAATAATATCTTAGATAGAGAAGTAAGGGATCAGACCCTAATAATATCTGAGATAAAAAAGTAAAGAGGAATCAGACCCTAATAATATCTGAGATAGACAAGGAAAGAGGGATCAGACCCTAATTATATATGAGATAGAAAAGGAGAGGGATCAGGCCCTAATAATATCTGAGATAGAAAAGGAAAAGGAATTAGAACCTAAGAATATCTGAGATAGAAGGAACAGTAAGTATATAGTATAGAAGTAATAAAGTATGAACTTATGTAAGAATGTAAGAAATGAAAGTAATAAGTAAATTACTTAATGTGAATCTTCGGACGCATATATGAAGGTAAGTGTATGTATTGCACGTTGAACGATTAACTAGAACTAACTCAGCGTAGCGGACATTTAGTATGCACGTAGGTGAGTAGAATGAGGAAGCTGGCTTGAACAAGGCACATGGCAGGTGAATAAGAGGCTGCCTTCTGAAGACTCAAGATGTTTTATGTTATTGATGTTTAATTTGAAAGACGAAATGTTTGTTTAAGGCAAGTTATGAGTTATTATGTAATGTTTAATGAAACTTTTAATATTCAATGAAAGTTTTAATTAACTCTGATATATAGAACTGCGTTTATGAGTAAATCCAACGTCCAGTGTAGGGCACCAGGATCGGGGCCTTACAAGTTGGTATCAGAGCAAAGTTTGAGAGAATTAAGCATCCTACATGCTTAGACTCGAACAGAGAATGAGATTAAAGTAAGAAAAGAAAGAAGATGCCAGTTCAAGATAGTCATGTGTCACTCAAGCAAGCTCAGTAAAGGTAAAGGGTATGGATAAATAATAATATATATTGATGATAACTTAATTGCTAAATAAAGGATATGTGAATGTTAGGGTTATGATTAATTGATTGTCTGATTGATTAACTGTTTAAAGGTAGAACTTAGCACAAATAGACTCATAAAGAGAAGTGCATAGGACACAGAAAGTAACGTGATCAGCTAATCACAGTTGGCCACTGTTATCACATGTTATCCTTACTATCCCTGTACTAAATAGTTCCTTGAGTGATGTTGTTTATGTTTCCTTATAGAATACGAATGGCTAGAGTTAGGAAAGTTGCTGGAAAGGGAGGGCGTACAAGACATCATGGTAGGCCACACATTGTTCGAGAACCGTCTGTAGAACCAGTTGTTAACTCTGCTGAAGGACCAAGTGAGACTCTACGAGGGCCAGGCTAGAATGATGGTTATCAACTTGACCCTGATGTTCAAGCGGCCATTGCTCAAGCTGTAGCAGCTGCAGTGAAGAACTTAAATCCTGAAAGGTCTACTGGAAGTCATGCAAGAACTGCTGAGAGATCAGGGGAGAATGGTAAGAAATATGATGAAGGGGAGAAGGGTGACTCGAGTGAGGTTCGATCTGTGAAGGTTGACGAAAGGAAGAGAGGCTGAGGCTGGTGTAACTATAAGTCGTTGAAATGGGACGACCTGAAGGAGATGGTCATGAAATGGTTTTGTGCTGATGCTGAGGTTGAAAGGGCTGAGATGAAGTTTTTGAATCTGAAGGCTAGTAAACTAATGCATCATGAGTATACTACGGAATTCAACCAAATGTCTAGGTTGGTGCCTGATATGGTTAACATTGAGGCCAAAAGGATCAAGTGTTATGTGAGAGGATTGCCACAAAATGTCCGCACACTAGTCAAGGAAAATGAACCTGCTACGTTTGTCTCAGCAGTGGAACTCGCTGAGATGGTTTATGATGACTTGGATATGGATGATGTTGTGGTGGTGGAAGAAAATAAGGATAAGAAGTGGGTCAGTCATGCTAAACGACCCCTACTCAGTTGTGGAACCCTAAGAATAAGCAGCCGAGAGTTTGGGAGAAGAGGTCGTGTAAGACCTGTGGAAAGATGCATGATGGTGAGTGAAAGTGGACTAAAGGATCTGATGTTTGTTATAAGTGTGGTAAGGCTCATGGTGGAGAATTTAGGCTTGGGTCGAATGCCCCCTTAAAAGTGTGTAAAGGTGGGGCATTATACTCCAGACTGTACTGCAAAGCCCGCATGCTACAAGTGCGGTAAGACGGCTCATTTTGCTAAGGAATGCACCGATGGTGGAACTGGAGGGAATGAGAAGAAGGATGTTGAGTAAGGGAGACCAAGGACTAGGGCCTTCATGTTGACTCAAGAACAGGCCAAGCAGATCCCAGATGACGTGACATGTACGTTTCGAGTAAACGGTATTTCCACTTCAGTATTATTTGATTCAGGTGCAAACAAAAATTTCGTAGCTACACCATTTAGTAAATTAGCTAAAAATGAAATGTTTCCGAGTGCCTGAAACCTTTATTGTAGAAACCGCTAGTGACACCTTGGTTAAAATAATGAAAATGGTTAAGGATTGTAAGGTAGGGTTAGAGGGACATGAGTTCCCTGTTACATTGTATGTGATGACCTTAGGAGGGTTTGATGTGCTTTTGGGAATGGATTGGTTATCTGAGTTTGAAGCTCAGATAGTGTGTAAGAGTAGGATAATAAGGTTAAAGTCCTTGGATGGTAGTTTGGTGACGGTTTATGGTGATAAAGAATGTTCAGGGCTTGATGTCATTTCGATGATAAAAGCCGAAGGATTGTTAAGGCAAGGGTGCAGTGCCTACCTGGCGTATGTTGTCAACTCTACGGCTAAGACGAAAGAAATAAATTATGTTTCTTTCTTG
Source organism: Bidens hawaiensis (assembly GCF_021521415.1). NCBI lineage: Eukaryota > Viridiplantae > Streptophyta > Magnoliopsida > Asterales > Asteraceae > Bidens > Bidens hawaiensis. Next base: position 112,853 of record NW_027496863.1, on the reverse strand, counting down.
TGCGATTACCTAGAAGTATTCCCTGAGAATCTTCCGGGGTTGCCACCATAGCGAGAGATAGAATTCCAGATAGATTTAATACCTGGAGCCCAGCCTGTCGTGAAAGCACCTTACCGTCTAGCGCCGTCCGAGATGAAAGAATTGATGTCTCAACTACAAGAACTCCTCGAAAAAGGTTTTATAAGACCGGGTGTCTCCCCGTGAGGCGAACCAGTGTTATTTGTTAAGAAGAAGGATGGAAGTATGAGAATGTGCATAGATTATCGTGAGTTGAACAAGCTTACGGTGAAGAATAGATATCTGTTGCCACGGATTGATGATTTTTTTGACCAACTACAAGGTTTGAGTTGGTTCTCACGAATAGATATCAGATCAGGTTATCATAAGTTGAAAGTGAAAGAGGCAGACATCCGTAAGACAGCGTTTCGGACACGATATGGACACTACGAGTTCCTCGTGATGTCATTCGGTCTAACAAATGCTCATGCAGAATTTATGGATATGATGAATAGGGTGTGTCGGCCGATGTTGGATAAGTAAGTTATCATTTTCATTGATGATATATTTATTTATTCAAAGAGCGAGTCTGATCATGCCGAGCATCTGAGGGGAGTATTGGAGGTTCTGAAGGAAGATATGTTGTATGCTAAGTTTTCGAAATGCGCGTTCTGGTTGCGAGAAGTGAAGTTTCTAGGTAATGTGATCAATCTTGAGGGGATTACCATGGACCCGGCTAAGATTGAGGCGATAACTAATTGGAAGCCTCCACAGAACCCGACTGATATACGAAGCTTCTTAGGGTTGGCTGGCTATTATAGGAGATTCATCGAAGGCTTCTCCAAGATAGCTGCACCGTTGACCGGTATGACCCGAAATTCGGTAATATTCAGTTGGGGTAAGTTCCAAGAAGTAGCTTTTGAGGAATTAAAGAAGAGACTCACGCAAGCTCCAATCCTTGCTTTACCTGATGGTGACGAGGATTTGGTTGTTTGTACTGATGCTTCGCATCGTGGGTTAGGTTGTGTGTTGATGCAACGAGGTAAGGTTATTGCTTATGCATCCAGGCAGTTGAAAGTTCACGAAAGTACGTATCCGACGCATGATTTGGAGCTAGCAGTAGTAGTGCATGCTCTCAAGATATGGAGACATTATCTATATGGTACTCGGTGTACTATCTACACAGATCATAAGAGTTTAAAGTATTTCTTAAAGCAGAAAGTATTAAACATGAGGCAAAGAAGGTGGTTAGAATTGATAAAGGACTACGACTGCGATATTAAGTACTATCCTGGAAAAGATAATGTGGTCGTTGACGCGCTAAGCCGCAAGAATGAGGAAGTCATTGCAACAGTGAAGTCATATAAGTTGATTGTTAGCTCGGATCTCTTTGAAGAAATCATCAAGGTACAGTCTGAGGTGCTTGCAGATGATAGACTAACGACGAATGAAAGAATTGTTGGACAACAAGACGAACTGATGGAAAACATTCATGGTGTTAAGGTTAGGTTTGACCGTATGTGGATTCCACACCATAGGGATCTCAGAGGTCGAATCTTAGATGAAGCTCACAAGTCGAGATACTCGATTCATCCAGGATCCACCAAGATGTATCAGGATTTGAAAAGAGACTACTGGTGGCCAGGAATGAAGAATGATGTGGTAGCTTATGTCAGTAAGTGCCTAATTTGTTTGCAAGTTAAAGCAGAGCATCAGAAGCCTTATCAGAAGATGCAGCCGTTGGAGATAACTGAATGGAAATGGGAACACATCACCATGATTTCATAGCTAAGCTACCTCATACAGCTAAGCATCTTGATACCATATGGGTGATAGTGGACCGTTTGACCAAAAGTGCTCACTTTCTGCCCATACGAGAGGCTATCTCATCAGAAAAGTTGTTCATAAAAGAGGTTGTGACTAAGCATGGATTGCCACTGTCAATCATGTCTGATAGAGATACTCGTCTACTTCGAGATTCTGGAAGAAGTTCCATGAAGCTATGGGAACAAGATTGAACATCATTACGGCGTATCATCCTCATAGTTCCATGAAGATATGGGAACAAGATAAACCCTTGAGGATATGCTACGTTCTTGTGTTTTAGACTTTGGAGGAATTTGGAATGATCATCTGCATCTAGCAGAGTTCTCCTATAACAACAGCTACCATTCGAGTATTGGTATGCCACCGTTCGAAATGTTGTATGGAAGACGTTGTAGAACTCTCGTCTGTTTGGGTGAGATTGGTTAGAAAGAGCTCGGAAGTTTGGAAGTTGCTCAAGAAACTACAAAGTTTGATCAGATCAAGGCAAGAATGAAAGCTGCTCAAGACCGTCAGAAGTCGTATGCTGATAAGCGTCGATGACCGATTGAGTTTAACGTTGGTGACAATGTAATTCTCAAGGTCTCACCTTGGAAAGGAATTATCCGTTTTAGGAAGAGGGGAAAGTTGAGTCCGAGGTACATTGGACCGTTTAAGATTATTGCTCGTGTGGGTGAAGTGGCTTACAGGCTAGATTTACCCGAAGAGTTAGAAAGAATCCATTCAACCTTCCATGTTTCTCATCTGAGGAAGTGTCTAGCTAATGACGCGTCTCATGTGCCATTAGTGGATAATGAGGTTGATGAACAACTAAACTACATTGAGCAGCCCGTAGAGATAGTTGGAAAAGCAACTTCGTTATAAGGTTATAACCTTAGTGAAAGTGATATGGAACCACCGCAAAGGATCAAACACTACTTGGGAAGTTGAGGAAGAGATGCGCAAGTTCTACCCAGAATGTTTTTTAGTAATAGTTAGAATACGGGGACGAAACCTCTTTAAGGAAGGAGACTTGTAACATCCTAAATTTTATAATAATAAAGAAAATGAAATGAGGTTCGTTTATTCAAATGTGTGTTCATATTTAATTAAGGGGTTAAATAAATATAAAGTATGGACTTGGGTGGGAAAGATGGAATAAGGGATGGGATGGGCCTTAGGTCCATGGGCTTAAGAGAGTATAATACTCCCTTGAACCTTCCTAAAACCCTAAAACCCTCATTTCTACCTTTCTTAATCTCTACACACTCTAAAACACACACATAACCTCCCGTATATGGCCGCGAGCTAGAAGAGAGATTCAAGACCAAACCGAACCTAGATTTTGATAGATCTTGACTATACAAGCAAGATACGAGCTTATCACCTCATACCAAAGCTAACCTTAGCCTAAAAACGAATAAGATATGTTCTTTATCTTTAAAGGTTATGTTTATATGAATGGTTTGCCCTAAAACTTAACCCTAGAGTAGATCGGGTCTAGGTAAATCATAAAGTTGCAAACTTGATGCTTAAAATGGACTTAAAGAACTCGTGGTTATATACAGTTCATAAAGAAAACCTAAGATATAGCCTAAGAACGTTTTAAACCCATAAAGGTTCAAGCTTTATGGATAAACGGGCTAGGTCTTGGCCGAAAATGGAATGGGAAACGTTTTTGGGTTGATACAATACCATAGTGAGGGTATAAATGTTAAAACTTGTAAGGGTAATGGGAATAAAGGACCAAACAGTAGCAGCTCATTCGCATACAATGGCTAGATTCGCATACAATGGACAGATTCTCATACAATTGAGATTTCGCATACAATCGAGAAGTCGCATTCAATTGGGATTTTGCATACAATTGAGATTTCGCATACAATTGAGATTTTGCATACAATTGTGAATTCGCATACAATTGAGATTTTTGCATACAATTGAGATTTCAAATACAATGAACATATTAGAATACATTGAAAGATTCGAATACAACGTATTTGAATACATTAGTGTTTAACGGTAAAATATTCTAAGTAAATTCTCTTCTAAAACAACACCATTCGAATAGACCAGACTTAGCCATTTTGGCTGAATATGAATAATATGATTAGGAAGAGTATTAATACACATGATTAATATACAGTTAGCAGAGCTCAGTTAAAGAAAGGAATAACCGTGAACGGAGAACGAAACAGGATCTATGTGAGTTTCTAGCCTCACTTCCTTGTTATGCTTTTGAGGCTGTTTGCATACTCGATGTGATAGTTAATACACTTATCTTAAATGGTAAGTGTATGCCATGTATGATTTTTGTGATAAATAATATATATCTTGAATGTGAATGAAAGCTTGTCAGTATGTGAACGATCTTCGGATATTGCACGTATTGACAAGGAAGGTATGTATATGATATATGAATGTGTATGAAAGGTATATGTCACTACAAAAAAAAGTGACTATTAGAGACTAATATATCAGTCTCGAATACATGTATGGCGTGTGAGTTTTGTAGGTCCCCCCGGGGCGTCGCCGATCGATACGAGATCCGCACGAGGTCTAGGAGTGCAGAATCCTCCTAGACTCGTTAATGGTGTACAAGATGAAGAACACAAACACGTACACGAACAAATACAAGAACGGGATAATCAAATCTGCAGATTCTTTATAATAATAATTAAACAAACACGTTACATACCGTAACATAAACAGAAACACGTCCGACCCGAGGTGAGCTCTACCTCGGGTCGTCTCACACGACTCTCCTTGTCTCTTACTCTCTCTAAACAAACAAACTGCTCAAAACACACACTAATTACTGGATTACTTAACCTAAACAAGACACACGTATATATATATATATAAACTTCAATAGGCGTCAGTAGGCGAAGTTGTTCATAACTTCGCCTATGGCGAAGTTGTGATAACTTCGCCTAAGGCGATGTTGTGCTAACTTCGCCTGTGGCGTTCCGCTGGTCAGAATTGCATAGCGACGGTCACAAAATGTACCAACAGTCTCCCCTTTTACCGTTGCTCTCAATTCTAACAAACACAAAAGATCATCTGTTACAAAACATGCACCAACAGACTCCCTCTTAACTGATGATCTTCTGTTTGCTCAACAACCAGCCGTGTCTGAAACTGTCCTGTAGTTTCACAAATCTACCAATCACCCAACGTCTTCCATATCAGATCTCCCCTTCAGTGTAAGCTTCTCCGACTATAATGATTGAGGTCTTTGAAATGCATGCATCCTCGTGCCAATAGATCATCTCAACCAATCACGTGAGTCCATCTGACTTCACCAACACGTGAAGTTGGGCTTCCTCCACAACTTCACCAACTCGTCGGTATACGATAAGGTTTAATCTTCAACTACTCAACATCAAGTGATCAATTTCATCAAAAAACCACCTTGACAGAATCTAACACATGACCATTAATTAATCCGAAGCATCTTCAATCACCAGGGATAACGATCAAGAATATAAACACTTTAGTTCCCGATTAAATCCAACTTGTTCCAGAATTTTCACTCTAATAAATAAGCATCACGTTTCAGGATCCAATTCTCGAACGCCTTGAAAATAACATAAATAATATGCTCTGACCGCAATCCAGTAATGACAAAAACCTTCAGTTCAATTTGACTTTCTTCAGTTGGTCAACCTCGAACAACAACAATTTCATTGCCCACAAACACCCAAATATGTGTCAATATCCAGTTTCAATCAATATCCCATTCACAAACTCAACTCCATATCCAGAGTTGACACGTATTTGTTCACACGTAAGACCAAGAGATAACAAGTTTCACTCGTTGACGGAACAACGTCTTCGGTCTCACAATAATCGTGTACACCTGGCCATACAGACGAAAACTCCAAATACTTTTTTTTTTTTTTTTTAACTTCGCCTGTTCATAACTTCGCCTGGCTATAACTTCGCCTGTCCATAACTTCGCCAGACCTTATATCTTCGCTGAAACCCTACGAACAGTGACGGCAACTTCGCCTGATGAACAATAACTTCGCCTGCGGCGCTGTTCGGCCAGAAACGCACAGAAACGTGCCAGAAACACCAAAACGCAGATCTCGAACCATAGCATAAGAGCCTAAGGCTCTGATACCACAGTAGGTCCCCCCGGGGCCTCGCCGATCGATACGAGATCCGCACGAGGTCTAGGAGTGCGGAATCCTCCTAGACTCGTTAATGGTGTACAAGATGAAGAACACAAACACGTACACGAACAAATACACGAACAAATACAAGAACGGGATAATCAAATCTGCAGATTCTTTATAATAATAATTAAACAAACACGTTACATACCGTAACATAAACAGAAACACGTCCGACCCGAGGTGAGCTCTACCTCGGGTCGTCTCACACGACTCTCCTTGTCTCTTACTCTCTCTAAACAAACAAACTGCTCAAAACACACACTAATTACTGGATTACTTAACCTAAACGAGACACACGTATATATATATAAACTTCAGTAGGCGTTAGTAGGCGAAGTTGTTCATAACTTCTCCTATGGCGAAGTTGTGATAATTTCGCCTAAGGCGAAGTTGTGCTAACTTCGCCTGTGGCGTTCCGCTGGTCAGAATTGCATAGCGACGGTCACAAAATGCACCAACAAGTTTGTATGAATGTTAAAGGATGTGTGTATATATATATATATAAAGGTATAGTACGATATAGGTATGTAAAGAAAGTATGCACGAGTGTGAAAGAAGTAAGGGATCAGATCCTAATAATATCTGAGATAGAGAAGTAAGGGATCAGACCCTAATAATATCTGAGATAGACAAGGAAAGAGGGATCAGACCCTAATAATATCTGAGATAGAAAAGGAGAGGGATCATACCCTAATAACATCTGAGATAGAAAAGGAAAAGGGATCAGCCCTTAAGAATATCTGAGATAGAAGGAACAGTAAGTATATAGTATAGAAGTAATAAAGTATGAACATATGTAAGAATGTAAGAAATGAAATTAATAAGTAAATTACTTAATGTGTATCTTCGGATGCATATATGAAGGTAAGTGTATGTATTTCATGTTGAACGATTAACTAGAACTCACTTAGCTTAGCTGACTTTAAGTATGCACGCAGGTGAGTAGAATGAGGCAGCTGGCTTGAGCAAGGCACATGGCAAGTGAATAAGAGGCTATCATCTGAAGACTCAAGATGTTTTATGTTATTGATGTTTAATTTGAAAGACGAAATGTTTGTTTAAGAAAATTTATGAATTATTATGTAATGTTTAATGAAAGTTTTAATATTCCGCTAATGTTTTAATTAACACTGATATATAGAACTGCGTTTGTGAGTAAATCCAACGTCCAGTGTAGGGCACCGACATCGGGGCCTTAAAAACATATCTTTAAACCTAGCAGCCTCTCCAGCAGTTTTGTTTGTAGATTCACCTGGCTTCTACTCTGCTGCTTTTCTTGAGGCATCAAGGATATTTTCCCCCATTTTTGGCATCAGCAACTGCTTGAGCTTGCTCTGGAAACCATGGTGCATGAGGATTACTATGAGTGACGTCTGCTGATTCCTCTAATCCACCATTTGTTTTCATAGATCATTTGCAAGAGTTTTGAGTGAGTTTTAAGCAAGGTGGTGTCAGTGTTGACATTGGTTTGGAGTGTTTGAAGTTGGCAAGTAATGAAGGATTTTAGCTCAGCAAGATCTGGCTTAGAGGTGGTTATACCCTCTTGAGTGCTAGAGCTTTGAGTGGCTGGTGTCTTTTGAGTGAGGAGTTGTTGTATAGAAGATTGTAATTTACTCCAGATGGAGGCCAACAATTGGGTATTATCAGGGTTTTCTTGGACTTGAGATTGAGTTATGTTAGAAATGATCATTTTGAGCCCCATGACTTCAGAGGTTAACTTGGAACTTGATCCGCCAATTCCTGAATAATTTTAGAATCAAGTAACTTACAGTCTCATCTGTTATCCTGTCATCAGTAGTTTACCTACATCAACAGTTTAATCTGCAACAAAAGCAGGATTTTCATCTTGAGATTGTACAAATGCCTTTTGTCTTGGTACTGAGGACTTCCAACTTTTGTTGATATAAAAATATCATCAGTTATTGTCGGGATAGGAGTCTTAGTTCCAAAACTACTATCCAACTATGAAACAGTTGTAGTAGATGCTCCTGATCCCAAATCCAAATCACTTGTCGTGATAGGAATATATACCTACTCTGGATTTGGGCTGGTAATTCTATCACAATAAAAACATTTTTGAGAGAGGTTTCCTTTCAGGTGATGTGGTAAGGAAAGGAATGCGTTCAATGATGTGTGATATTTTGGTAATTACATGACCAATGTTTTCAGTTGTTATAATGTAATGATCCAATGGGGGTGATAGATAAGTAGACCTGGGAGAGAGGCTAGGAGTTGGAGTGAAGAGTAGCCCTTCAACCCTTTGATGAGGGTCCCCTGTGATTACAATAGCTTCCTTTTGTGAGGATGTCTGAGGAGCTGGTTTAGGTGGAGGTGTGACTTGTTATGGGGAAATAACAACAGTCAGTATCTTTGTGGAATTTGTGGTGTCACAGGTGATTCAGGAACCACATCCCCCTTAACTACTTTTTTTGGTTTTCTTTGAGGATTTGGGTTTTGTAGATTACTTGGAAGTTTTCTTTTTGGTGGTAGGTGTGGGTGTCAAGGTACTAGGTTGGGTACCTTGATCACCTAGAGCAGGAGCTCATCTGTAACTGTTGGTGTCAAAGCATCAGTAGTTTGTGCAGGTTCATCCTCATCAACCAAAGTTGATGGTTTGGAATCCTTCATTCTTGCAATATCTCATTGCTGAAACTTTGACTTTGGACTGGTGATCCTTAGATCAAATCTGTGTTTGGTAATACCTTCATGAGGTAAACCACGGAAGCATTGAAACAACGACTAGTAAATCCAAACAACTGTTGAAGAGATGAAGCAACTGTTTCCTGTCAATGATCAATTGTTATGAATAAAATTGATTAGTATTTTGAAAATATGGATTGTCATCAGTAGTTTGAAAAACAAATATTTGAACAGTTGTTTTCTTTATTTTTCACAACAATAGTTTAGAAAAAAGAGTATTTTGAAAACATTGATCTATAGTTTGAATAAACATTGATTAGTACTTTTAGAAACAACATTTTTCAATTCCCTACACATCTAAAGATGTACAAGACAGTCTTTTTGAAAAATCTGACGATATTTTATTATCAAAATCAGTTTCAAACAACTAGTTGATTTTGTAAAATGATCAATCAGAGATATAACATACCCAATCTGAAAATCAGTCTTTAAAAATTTGCTGAATCAAGTGCTTTAGTAAACACATCAGCTAACAGATTTTCAGATGTAACATGCGCAATTTAAATCAAACCTTTTTCATAACAACTTCTGATGAAGTGACGTCTGATCTCAATGTTTTTGATCTTTGAATGCTAAACTAGATTTTTGATTATGTTCAAAGCAGCTTCATTGTCCAATTCCAATGGAGTTTTAGAGCAATTTACCCATTATCTAGCAATTAGTTTTCTAGCTAAAGTAGTTGAGTTGTGCAACTTGCAACCGCAATATACTTATCTTCAGTAATTGAGTTTGAAACAGTAGTTTTCTTTTTTGCTTTGCCAAGACACCAATGCCTCACCAAAGAACTGACATCCTCAAGATGTTGATTTTCTTGTCATTTGATAACCTGCATAATCACTATCTACAAAACCAACAAGCTGGGTTTTTGTGCTGGATGGATACTAGATTCCTAAGGTAGAAGCACCTTTGAGATATCAAAATATCCTTTTCACATCTCTTAATTGAGATTCCTTAGGTGAAGCCTGATATCTTGCAAACACACACACACACACATGTTGCATGCATTATATCCGGTCTAGATGTAGTTAGATACATTAAAGACCTAATCATGCATCTATAGAAGATTTGATAAACATACTCAACACTTTCATCCGGTGATAATGGATCGATTTTGCTCATGGGTGTGGCACTTGCTCTGCAATTAGTCATTTAAACATATTTTGAGTGATGCAGAAAAATACCAGTTTTAGTTTGTTTGACTTGCATGCCCAAAAAGTATTGTAACTCACCCATATCACTCTTTTCAAATTCATATTTCATGAGTTTTGTAAAATCATCACATAACTTTGGATTTGTGGATCCAAATATGATGTCGTCTACATAAACCTGAACAATGAGTAAGTCTTTTTCCTCTCTTTTGAGAAACACGGTTTTATCAGTATGTCCTCTTTGAAATTGATTTGAAATCGAAAAAGAGGAAAATCTGTCATACCAGGATCTTGAAGCTTGTTTGAGTCCATAGAGTTCTTTCTTGAGCTTATAGACATGGTCTGGATTCAAAGCATCTTCAAACCCAGGTGGTAGTGTAACATACACCTCTTCTTGAATGCAACCACAAAGGAAGGCTACTTTTACATCCATTTGAAACACTTTGATGTAGTGAGTGGTTGCATATGCTAGAAAAGGTTGGATTGCTTCAAGTTTTTCAAAATGTGCAAAGGTTTATTCATAGTCCAGTACTTCTTCTTGAAGATATCCTTGAACTACCAACCTTCCCTAGATTTTGTTCACAATTCCTCTGTCATCCTTTTTGTTTCTGAATACCTATTTTTGCCAATAGTTGTTACTCCTTCTGGTCTTGGGCTAACTCCCACAAGGGGTGTGCATGAGTCGGTTTGGGACGGTTTTGGGTCAAACTCATAACCATAACCGATATGTCGGTTAGTAGATAATCATAACCATAATCGATCCGTTATGGCGGTTTCGGTTAATCGGTTTTGAAGGTTATAAGAAGTTGGTTATGGGTCGGTTAACCATAACCAAAACAATGTATTGTCCCTAAAATTTTGGCACCAAATATCAAAAAAACCTGACAGGGTATATTTCAACAAAATATATAATTCATACCAAATATCAAATCTAACGGAATTTAAGTTAATTTGATAACAAAGTTGAACCGAAAACATCAAAATGGTAATATGTTTACTGAAGTAAATCCAAAACATATTGTTGGTTAAATAAACGGGTCGGTTTGGTTATGGCGGGTTCGGAAGTATCTTTAGCCAAAACCGTCCCTCATTTGGTGGTATTCAAAAATTCATTAAAACCGACCCACTGCTTATTTAGGTTATTGATTAAAATCGGTTCTGTTATGACAGTATGGTTCGGTTAACAGTTATGAAGGTTAAGTTTCTCACCCCTAACTCCCACACATGCATCTTTGTGAATTGCATGCATTCCTCTTGCATGACTTCAACCCAACTATTTTCTCTTAAAGTAATTTGATATGTTGTTGGTTCAAGTTGAGATAGAAAGCCATCAAAGATATGACATTCATCAACTTATTTGTATTTGTATTTGTATTCGTTAAACTGACCCATTTTTTCGTTTCAATGTATTCTTATTCATTGTTTAACAACAATATAATTTTCTCGATGATTTATGATTATTTAAGTCTTTACTTCAACGATTTGCAAACTATGCTGGTGTAATTCGAAAAATATCCAAGTTTTATAAAATTTTATTACATTTATAAAACATTTCAAAGTACAAGGTCCAATATGTAATTATAATTTAAATTTATGTTTGAAACAATATGAAACTTGAGTGTCCAAATGTGTAAAATTAATTATAATATTATAATATAACCCAGTCCCATCCCCCCCCCCTGCGTCTTTCCGGCAAAGGCCGGGACCGACGAGCCACTAAGAAACCATTAACTCTCGCTTATTAATTCGATTAAACCTCATAAAACTTGTAGACCATAACGGTAAACGTATGATCATTTATTGAACTCACCCATATCACTCTTTTCAAATTTATATTTCATGAGTTTTGAAAAATCATCACATAACTTTGGATTTGTGGATCCAAATATGATGTCATCTACATAAACCTAAACAACGAGTAAGTCTTTTTCCTCTCTTTTGAGAAACACAGTTTTATCAGTTTGTCCTCTTTGAAATTGATTTGAAATCGGAAGCGAGGAAGGTATGTCATACCAGGCTCTTGAAGCTTGTTTGAGTCCATAGAGTGCTTTCTTGTGCTTATAGACATAGTCTGGATTCAAAGCATCTTCAAACCCAGGTGGTTGTGTAACATACACCTCTTCTTCAATGCAACCATACAGGAAGGCTCCTTTGACATCCATTTGAAACACTTTGATGTTGTGAGTGGTTGCATATGCTAGAAAAAGTTGGATTGCTTCAAGTCTTTCAACATGTGCAAAGGTTTCTTAATAGTCAAGTCCTTCTTGAAGATATCCTTGAACTACCAACATTCCCTTGATTTTAATCACAATTCCTCTGTCATCCTTTTTGTTTCTGAATACCCATTTTTTCCAATAGGTATTACTCCTTCTGGTCTTGGGCTAATTCCCACTAGGGGTGTGCATGAGTCGGTTTAGGGCGTTTTTGGGTCAAACTCATAACCATAACCGATATGTCGATTAGTAGATAATAATAACCATAATCGATCCCGTATGGCGGTTTCGGTTAATCGGTTTTGAAGGTTATAACGAGTCGGTTATGGGTCGGTTAACCATAACCAAAACAATGTGTTGCGCCTAAAAGTATGGAACTAAATATTAAAAAATATGACATGATATAATTCAACAAAATATATAATTCATACCAAATATCAAATCTAATGGAATTTAAGTTAATTTGATAACAAAGTTGAACCGAAAACATCAAAATAATAATATGTTTACTGAAAGTAAATCCAAAACATATTGTTGTGTAACATCCTACTTTTGATTATAATAATAAAATAAATTTTGTCTATTTTATAGTGTGTCGTTATCGGTTGAGATTACTAGAAATTGAGTTGGGCTAGTGTTGGGTTAAATGGATATGGGTTATGGACTTGGGTATGAAAGAAAGAAGGAAAGACCTTGGGCTTAAGCTCATGATCTCTAAATATATAAATCATAATCACCATTTAATCCCTCATTTACACATATCCCTTACACCTCCCAAAAACACACACTTAAGCTCTCTCTCTCTCTAGTCTCTTTCTAGCCGAATCACCAAGGAAACCGATCCCGACCCAAGGTATGATAGTATTTTGTTGTATGAGCTTAAATCTGTTAGTTATGGTAATGAAACGACAAGCCGACACCGTTAAACTGTTTAAGTCGCGAGATCCAGATGGAATCAGGTATAAACTGAACCTAAGATGAGCTTAGGGATCACCCTTGCTCAGATCTGGATCTAACGGGACGAAAAACAGTGAAAAACGATTTCCGGCGAATCCGCGATTTTCCGGCGACGGCGCCGGAAAAGGGGAATACGAGGTAAGAATGTCAGGGAATGTTCTGACATTCCCTGACCTAACCCTAGTTCGCTATGGAAACCTAACGAATTAAAAGGTGATTCGTTAGTTGTTTCGTATAAGGGGGCATAACGAAGTAGCTCTAGTTCGTGTCTGATTCGTTAAGGGAAAGGGTAACGAATTACCCTTGATTTGTGATAGTTAGTTCGTTAAAAGAAATAACGAATTAGAAAGTCCAATTCGCTACTTGGACCGGTTCGCTATAAGGACTGATTCGCTAAGGAGTCCAGTTCATTAAGGGTTCAATTCGTTATAGGAACCAGTTCACTAAGATAAGCCAATTCGTTATGAACCAGTAACGAATTAGAAGTTTAACGGAATGACAATAATAGTCCCTGGACTTAAAAAAGAATAATTTAATTACAAAGAAGCCCTTGGACTTTAAGTAGCAAATTAATTAACGATTCAAAATGCTAATGGAAAATGTGATAAGACAGTTAATAGAAATAAAATTTTTCCAAGCTGACCTGGAAGCTTAACCCCAGCAAGGGGCTCTGCCCCTTGGACCCTGCTAGGGGCTGCCGCCCCTAGAACCCCCGCTGCCAGGGGCGCTGCCCCGGACCCTCGTTCGTTGAGGGTAATAATTAAACTAGAAAGACGATATGTGTAGTGATAGTTTATTGATACGTATAATTATTATACAGTTAGTCGTGCACAGCTCAAGAAGGGAATAACCGTAAATGGTGAACGCAACAGCTTTGAGGTGAGTTTCTAGCCCCACTTCCTTGTTATGTTTTCGGGGATGTGTGCATACTCGATGTGATAGTCAATACACTTACCTTAGGTGGTAAGTGTATGCCTTGTATGACTTATGTATGACGATTGCTTGACGGTGCGTGAACGATCTTCGGATATTGCATGTGCCGTCAAGTGTTAGTTAAAGGTATGATTGATATGTATGATGTATGAATGACGTATGTATGAAAATGTATGATGTATGAACAATGTATGTATGAAATGTTGATGGTACGTGAACGCTCTTCGGAGATTTCATATATTGTCAAGGAAAGTATGTAAATGACAGGTATGTTATAGTAGCACGAATGTAGGGAACCGACCCTAATAATGTCGGCGAATGAAGGGAACCGACCCTAGTAGTATCGGCGAATGAAGGGAACCGACCCTAATAATATCGGCGTACGTAGGGAACCGACCCTAATAATATCGGCGAAGGTTATAGGGCAGAATGCTCTTTAAAACGTATATGTATGAATGAAAGTATGTAAATAAGTACGAAAGAAAGAATGAAAGTACGTATGTAAGTAAGTGTGTAAGAAGATATGAAGGTATGTACCTCCGGGTGCATATGCTAGTATGTGAATGTATTGTATGTCGTCTGATTAACTAGAACTCACTCAGCGTAGCTGACTTTTAGTATGCACGCAGGTGAGTAGAATGAGGCAACACGCTTGAGGGGAAACACATGGCATGGAATTGAAGACATTGGCATCTCAAGGAAATGTTATGATGTTTTAAAGACTATGTTTGATTTCAAATAACTATGAATGTTTGTTAAGACAAGAAATGATGGATATGTAATATATTGGTTGAAGTTTTATATTCCGCGTAAAGTTTTAATTAACTCTGATATTTAGAACTGCGTTTATGAGTAAATCCAACGTCCAAAGTAGGGCACCGGTAATGGGGCCTTACATGTTGGTTAAATAAACGGGTCGGTTTGGTTATGGCAGGTTCGGAAGTATCTTTAGCCAATACCGACCCTCATTTGGCGGTTTTCAAAAATTCATTAAAACCGACCCACTGCTTATGAAGGTTGTCAATTAAAATCAGTTCTGCTATGACAGTTAAGGTTCAGTTAACAATTATGAAGGTTAAGTTGCTCACCCCTAACTCCCACACATGCATCTTTGTGAATTGCATGTGTTCCTCCTGCATGACTTCAACCCAACTATTTTCTCTTAAAGTAATTTGATATGTTGTTGGTTCAAGTTGAGATAGAAATCCATCAAAGATATGACATTCCTCAATTTTATTTGTATTTGTATTTGTATTCGTTAAACCGACCCGTTTTATCGTTTCAATATCCAAGGTTTATAAAATTTTATTACATTTATATAGCATTTCAAAGTACAAGGTCCAATATGTAATTAAAATTTAAATTTATGATTGAAACAATATGAAACTTGAGGGTCCAAATGTGTAAAATTAATTATAATATTATAATATAACCTAGCCCCATCCCCCCCCCCCTTGCGTCTTTCCGGCAAAGGCCTGCACCGGCTAGCCACCAAAAAACCATTAACTCTCGCGTATTAATTCGATCAAACCTCATAAAACTGGTAGACCATAACGGTAAACGTATGATCATTTATTGAAACTCACCCTTATCACTCTTTTCAAACTTATATTTCATGAGTTTTGTAAAATCATCAAATAACTTTGGATTTGTGGATCCAAATATGATGTCATCTACATAAACCTAAACAACGAGTAAGTCTTTTTCCTCTCTTTTGAGAAACATAGTTTTATCAGTTTGTCCTCTTTGAAATTGATTTGAAATCGGAAAAGAGGAAAGTCTGTCATACCAGGCTCTTGAAGCTTGTTTGAGTCCATAGAGTTCTTTCTTGAGCTTATAGACATAGTCTGGATCCAAAGCATCTTCAAACCCAGGTAGTTGTGTAACATACACCTCTTCTTGAATGCAACCATAAAGGAAGGCTCCTTTGACATCCATTTGAAACACTTCGATGTTGTGAGTGGTTGCATATGCAAGAAAAAGTTGGATTGCTTCAAGTCTTTCAACAGGTGCAAAGGTTTCTTCATAGTCAAGTCCTTATTTTTGAAGATATCCTTGAACTACCAATCTTCCCTTGATTTTGATCACAATTCCTCTGTCATACTTTTTTTTTTCTGAATACCCATTTTTGCCAATAGGTGTTACTCCTTCTGGTCTTGGGCTAACTCCCACTAGGGGTGTGCATGAGTCAGTTTGGGGTGGTTTTGGGTCAAACTCATAACCATAACTGATATGTCGGTTAGTAGATAATCATAACCATTATGGATCCCCTATAGCGGTTTCGGTTAATCGGGTTTGAAGGTTATAACAAGTCGGTTATGGGTTGGTAAACGATAACCAAAACAATGTATTGTCCCTAAATGTATGGCACCAAATATTAAAAAATCTGACATGATATAATTCAACAAAATATATAATTCATACCAAATATCAAATCTAACGGAATTTAAGTTAATTTGATAACAAAGTTGAACCGAAAACATCAAAATGGTAAATATGTTTACTGAAAGTAAATCCAAAACATATTTTTGGTTAAATAAACGAGTCGGTTTGGTTATGGCGGGTTCGGAAGTATCTTTAGCCAAAACCGACCCTCATTTGGCGGTTTTTAAAAATTCATTAAATCGACCCACTGCTTATGACGGTTATCGATTAAAATCGGTTCTGTGATGACAGTTATGGTTCGGTTAACAGGTATGAAGGTTAAGTTGCTCACCCCTAACTCCCACACATGCATCTTTGAGAATTGCATGTGTTCCTCTTGCATGACTTCAACCCAACTATTTTCTCTTAAAGTAATTTGATATTTTGTTGGTTCATGTTGAGATAGAAAGCCATCAAAGATGTGACATTCATCAATTTTATTTGTATTTGTATTTGTATTAGTTAAACCGACCCGTTTTTTTCGTTTCAATGTATTCTTATTCATCGCTTAACAATAATATAACTTTCTCGATGATTTACGAATATTTAAGTCTTTACTTCAACAATTTGCAAACTATGTTGGTGTAAATTGAAAAATAACCAAGGTTTATAAAATTTTATTACATTTGTAAAACATTTCAAAGTACAAGCTCTAATATGTAATTATAGTTTTAAATTTATGATTAAAACAATATTAAACTTGAAGGTCCAGATGTGTAAACTGAATTATAATATTATAATATAACCCAGCCCCATCCCCCCTGCATCGTTCTGGCGAAGGCCGCCACCGGCAAGCCACCAAAAAACCATTAATTCTGGCGTATTAATTCGATTAAACCTCATTAAACTCATAGACCATAACAGTAAACGTTTAATCATTTATTATAACGTGTAATAACAACCTTTAATGGGAGATTATAATCCGGAACCACCGGATTTTTTTGTAAAATTATAACAGCAATCATTAAACACCTTACACTCCGATTGGTATTAAACAGAACCCTAGACACCAACTAAACCTGTTACAATCATCAAGTTAATCTAATATACTCTCTGTAATCCCTAATTTGTTCGTCCAGTTCATTCCGGCCATCTCGTCGTTCACCATCGTATGCCGCGATAGTTACAGGTAATTAATGTATATTTTTGCTTAGTTATTAACCATAAATCAAAACCCCTAAACTATTTTGATCAAACATAGAACAAATTGAACGAATTGAAACCTAGGGTTTTAAGGAAGAAGATGAACTTGAAGGTTTATATATATATATATATATATATGAGATGGATCTTGCGAGAAGTGAAGGTGTAACTCCATTAATCCCTAATTTTACTTCCTTTCTTATGATGTTACCTACATGTATGTAGGTTGGTTGTATTTATGTCTTAGCTACACACATTCAAACCTACCTACACACATATATATGCATACCTACACACATTCAAACCTACCTACACACATACAAACATACATACACATATACAAAAATAGGTACCTACACACGTACATACGCACCTACACAACAAGAAGGGGAGTGAAATTAGGGATTAATGGAGTTACACATTCACTTCTCTCACTTCTCGCTATAAAAAAACTTCTAAAATGATCCAATACCTACATATATATATATATATATATATATATGAGTTTCTAGTATTAAACCAAATTAATAGGTTGATCCAGTGGTTAAGTCACTTGCGTTTGGGTAGAAGGACCCGAGTTCGAACCTGGGTTAGACAATGTTTTTTTTTATATTTTATTTTTTATTACTTTTTTTAGTATATTAATCAAATTAAAGTGTATCAATTTCCACCTAAAAACCAACTCTTTGTTTCCGTTAAGTTTCTTGAAAACCCAATTAATATTATATTATTAAATATCATTTTGTTAACTTTATAAAACGTTAACATAATTGTTTTCAAGTTAAAATTTCCGTTAAAATCAATATTCCATAAACGTTATAATTCTCAATTTAGTGTTGATCTAGTAATTAAATAATATTAAAATAATAATAAATCATTAAAAGTTTATTAAAGATTAAAAATAATATTTTTATATAAAATGCTATAAAATAATAAAATACATAATAAAATAGTGCCTAATTCCAAAAACTAAATTATTTAACTTTTATAATCCCGATAGTTAGTCTTTAGTTTTTGTATCATTCAATTATAGTTTAAGGTTAGATCGCTTCGGTTTCTTTGACTCGCTCTCTATTTTCTTGAGGCATCAAGGATATTCTCCCCCTTTTTGGCATCAGCAATTGCTTGAGCTTGCTCTGGAAACCATAATGCTTGAGGATTCCTGTGAGTGATTTCTGTTGATTCCTCTAATCCACCATTTGTTTTCTTAGATCATTTGCAAGAGTTTTGAGTGAGTTTCTAAGCATGGTGGTATTAGTGTTGACATTGGTTTGGAGTGTTTGAAGTTGGGAAGTAATGAATGATTTTAGCTCAGCAAGCTCTGGCTTAGAGGTGGATATACCCTCTTGAGTGCTAGAGCGTTGAGTGGTTGGTGGCTTTTGAGTGAGGAGTTGTTGTATAGAAGATTGTATTTTACTCCGGATGGAGGCCAACAATTGGGTATTATCAGGGTTTTGTTGGACTTGTGATTGAGTCATGTAAGAAATGATCATTTTGAGCTCCATGACTTCAGAGGTTAACTTGGAAGTTGATCCGTCAATTCCTGAATGATTTTAGAATCAACTAACTTACAGTCTCATCTGTATCCTGTCATCAGTAGTTTTACCTACATCAACAGTTTAATCTGCAACAAAATCAGGATTTACATCTTGAGATTGTACAAATGCCTTTTGTCTTGGTACTGGGGACTTCCAACTGTTGTTGATATAAAAATATCATCGGTTATTATCATGATAGGAGTCTTAGTTCCTAAACTACTATCCAATTGTGAAACAGTTGTTTCAACAGTTGTAGTAGCTGATCCTGATCCCAACCCCAAATCACTTGTAGTGAAAGGAATATATATACATACTCTTGCTCTAGGCTGGTAATTCTATCACAAGAATAACATTTTTTAGAGAGGTTTCCTTTCAGGTGATGTGGTAAGGAAAGGACTGCGTTCAATGATGTGTGACATTTTGGTAATTACATGACCAATGTTTTCAGTTGTTATAATGTAATCATCCAATGGGGGTGATAGATAAGTAGCCCTGGGAGAGAGGCTAGGAGTTGGAGTGCAGAGTAGCCCTTCAACCCTTTGATGCGGGTCCCTTGTGATTTCAATAGCTTCCTTTTGTGAGGATGTCTGAGGAGCTGGTTTAGGTGGAGGTGTGACTTGTTATGGGGAAATAACACCACTCAGTATCTTTGTGGACTCTGTGGTGTCACGGGTGATTTAAGAACCACATCCTCCGTAACTACTTTTTTTGGTTTTCTTTGAGGATTTGGGTTTTGTGGATTACTTGGAAGTTTTCTTTTTCGGGGTAGGTGTGGGTGTCAAGTTACTAGGTTGGGTACCTTGATCACCTAGAGTAGGAGCTTATTTGTAACTGTTGGTGCCGAAGCATCAGTAGTTTGTGCAGGTTCCTCCTCATCAACCAAAGTTGATGGTTTGGAATCCTTCATTCTTGCAATATGTCATTGCTGAAACTTTGACTTTGGACTGGTGATCCTTAGATCAAATCTGTGTTTGGTAATACCTTCATGAGGTAAACCTTGGAAGCATTGAAACAACGACTAGTAAATCCAAACAACTGTTGAAGATATGAAGCAACTGTTTCTTGTCATTGTTTAGTTGTTATGAATAAAACTTATCAGTATTTTAAAAATATGGATTGACATCGGTAGTTTGAAAAAAAAATATTTGAACAGTTGTTTTCTTTATTTTTCACAACAATAGTTAGAAAAAGAATATTTTGAAAACATTGATCAATAGTTTGAATAAAAATTGGTCAGTACTTCTAGAAACAACATTTTTCAATTCCCTATACATCTAAAGATGTACAAGATAGTCTTTTTGAAAAATCTGACGATATTTTATTATCAAAATCAGTTTCAAACAACTGGTTGATTTTGTAAAATGATCAATCAGAGATATAACATACCCAATCTGAAAACCAGTCTTTAAAAATTTGCTGAATCAAGTGCTTTGTATTAGCTAACATATTTTCAGATGTAACATACTCATTTGAAATCGAACCTTTTTCATAACAACTTCTGATGAAGTGATGTCTGATCTCAATGTGTTTGGTCTTTGAATGCTAAACTGAATTTTTGATTATGTTCAAAGCAGCTTCATTTTCCAATTACAATGGAGTTTTAGAGCAATTTACCCATTATCCAGCAATTGGTTTTGTAGCCAATGTAGTTGAGCTATGCAACTTGCAGCAGCAATATACTTATCTTTAGCAATTGAGTTTGAACAGTAGTTTGCTTTTTTCTTTGCCAACACACCAATGCATCACCCAAGAACTGACATCCTCCAGATGTTGATTTTCTTGTTATTTGATAACCTGCATAATCACTATCTACAAAACAAACAAGCTAGGTCTTGTGCTGGATGGATACGAGATTCCCAAGATAGAAGCACCTTTGAGATATCAAAATATCCTTTTCACATTACCTAAGTTATATTCCCTATGTGAAGCCTGATATCTAGAACACACACACACACGCAGGCACACACATTTTGCATGCATTATATCTGGTCTATAGGCAGTTAGATACATTAAAGACCTAATCATGCATCTATACAAGATTTGATAAACATACTCAACAGCTTCATCCGGTGATAATGGATCGATTTTGCTCATGGGTGTGGCACTTGCTTTGCAATTAGTCATTTAAAACATTTTAGGAGATTTCAAACATATTTTTATTAATGTAGAAAAATGCCAATTTTAGTTTGTTTGACTTGCAAGCCCAAAAAGTATTGTAACTCACCCACATCACTCGTTTCAAATTCATATTTCATGAGTTATGTAAAATCATCACATAACTTTGGATTTGTGGATCCAAATATAATGTCATCTACATAAACCTGAACAACGATTAAGTCTTTTTACTCTCTTTTGAGAAACACAGTTTTATCAGTATGTCCTCTTTGAAATTGATTTGAAATCAAAAAAAAAAAAGGAAAGTCTGTCATACCAGGCTCTTGAAGCTTGTTTGAGTCCATAGAGTGCTTTCTTGAGCTTGTAGACATGGTCTGGATTCAAAGCATCTTCAAACCCATGTGGTAGTGTAACATACACCTCTTCTTGAATGCAACCATAAAGGAAGGCTTCTTTGACATCCATTTGAAACACTTTGATGTAGTGAGTGGTTGCATATGCTAGAAAAAGTTGGATTGCTTCGAGTATTTCGACATGTGAAAAGGTTTCTTCATAGTCCAGTCCTTCTTCTTGAAGGTATCCTTGAACTACCAACCTTCCCTTGATTTTGATCACAATTCCTCCGTCATCCTTTTTGTTTCTGAATACCCATTTTTGCCAATAGGTGTTACTCCTTCTACTTTTGGGCTAACTCCCACAAGGGGTGTGCATGAGTCCGTTTGGGGTGCTTTTTGGGTCAAACTCATAACCATAACCGATATGTCGGTTAGTAGATAATCATAACCATAATCGATCCGTTTTGGCGGTTTCGGTTAATCGGTTTTGAAGGTTATAACGAGCCGGTTATGGGTCAGCTAACCATAACCAAAACAATGTATTGTCCCTAAAAGTTTGGCACCAAGTATTTAAAAACATGATATATTTCAACAAAATATATAACTCATAATATTAATACCAAATACAAATCTAACGGAATTCAAGTTAATTTGATAACAAAGTTGAACCGAAAACATCAAAATGGTAATATGTTTACTGAAAGTAAATCCCAAACATATTGTTGGTTAAATAAATGGGTCGGTTTGGTTATGGAGGGTTCGGAAGTATCTTTAGCCAAACCCGACCCTCATTTGGCGGTTTTCAAAAATACATTAAAACCGACCCATCGGTTATGACGGTTATCGATTAAAATCGGTTATGTTATGATGGTTATGGTTCAGTTAACAGTTATGAAGGTTAAGTTGCTCACCCCTAACTCCCACACATGCATCTTTGTGAACTTCATGTGTTCCTCTTGCATGACTTCAACCCAACTATTTTCTCTTAAAGTAATTTGATATGTTGTTGGTTGAAGTTGAGATAGAAAGCCATCAAAGATGTGACATTCATCAATTTTCTTTGTATTTGTATTTTTATTCGTTAAACCGACCCGTTTTGTCATTTCAGTGTATTCTTATTCATCGTTTAACAACAATATAATTTTCTCGAAGATTTACGATATTTAAGTCTTTACTTCAACGATTTGCAAACTATGCTGGTGTAATTTGAAAAATATCCAAGGTTTATAAAATTATTACATTTATAAAGCATTTCAAAGTACAAGGTCCAATATGTAATTATAATTAAAATTTATGATTAAAACAATATAAAACTTGAGGGTCCAGATGCGTAAAATTAATTATAATATTATAATATAACCCAGCCCCATCCCCCCCCCCCTGCGTCTTTCCGTTGAGCCACCAAAAAACCATTAAATCTCGCATATTAATTCGATTGAACCTCATAAAACCCGTAGACCATAACGGTAAACGTATAATCATCGATCATAACGTGTAATAACAACCTTTAATGGGCGATTATAATCCGGAACCACTGGATTTTTTTGTAAGGTTATAATGACAATCATTAAACGCCATACACTCCAATTGCCATTAAATAGAACTTTAGACATCAACTAAACCTGCTACAATCATCAAATCAATCTAATATACTCTCTGTAATCCCTAATTTGTTCGTCCAAGTTCATTCCGGCCAACTCGTCCTTCGCCATCGTATGGCGCCATAGTTCCACATAATTAATGTATGCTTTTGCTTATTTTTTAGCTGTAAAACAAAACCCCTAAACTATTTTGATCAAACATATAACAAATTGAACGAATTGAAACCTACGGTTATAAGGAAGAATATGAACTTGAAGGTTTATATATATATATATGTATATTGTGACAATCATCAATTTCAGGTTAACTCCGTTAACTCAACTCCGTCAATTCAAATTTAAAGATCACTGAATCTATAACGCACACCTCATTACATTTAAACTAGGGTTTAAATGACGCTTGACACTTACTACATGTGTAGTCTTTCGGGAATTGCACCGAAACGCAAACGAGTTGACGCAAACAATTGGTGAATAAACGAAAAACGTCAAAACAATAATTATGTGATAATTATGTGTTAGACTTATGTGTTATGTGATAACATGTTATATAACGTTAACTCAATGTGCAAACTAAGTTAATTAAGCTAGAAAAGTAACATTTGGAAGTGGAGGGACCTAGATGTAACTTGATTATTATTAATAATATTATAAAACCCTAAACTCCTCTTCCTTTCTCTCACAAAAACCGACGGCAGCCCCTTGCTCCCCCTCTCCTCACAATCGGCTCACATACACACACATATCACTTGGTTTTGATCTTGGTTTTTCACAATTGAAGCATCCTACATCCGTTTCTAGCCATCTCCTACCTTCCTCTTGCTTGTATTGGTGTTTTGAAGGTATAAATTACAAACCCTAGGTCCGATTTTTCCTATGTATGGTGTTCATATGATTGTTGTTGATTTGATGGTGTATTGATGATGATTTGATAACTAGTTTTGATATTATTGCATGTTAATTGTTGTGTCTTTGAGTTTGAGATCAAATAAAACCCTAACTATATATGTATGGTGTAATTGATATGCATGGATAGTAGTTATGGTGTCTAGAATGTTATATGAATGATTTGTGGTCCATAGATAGTTAAATTGTTGAGTTTGGATGCAAACAGTTTCTGGACAGATTGTGTTGTTGATGTTTGATTGACTGTAACGGGGTGTAAAAGTAAAAATTTATTGAGATAATTGATACTACAGTAAACTAGGTTGAGTCTAGTTTCTAAAGAATGTAAATTTGCAATTTTTGGACGTGTAAAAGTTAACCTTTATGATTTTACAAAAACGTTGTGCAAAGCTGAGTTGTTAGACCTGCTGTTGGGTTGTTTTGTAAATGTTATATCTCATGAACTACGAGACCAATTGGGTTGGTTCCACTTCTGGAAGTTGACTTATTGAGTTAGGAACCTAACCCAAGTGGTCTTGCATTTATTGGATTTTTAGTTTAACGGGAATTTCAAATAACATTCTGTTGCGCATGAATTTGACTGTTATGAGTTTGCTGTAATGATTTGATTATTGTGAGAAACCTATGTGGAATAAAAATATAATAAAATATGTTCTGGAAACCTAGGAAATATATTCTTTTGTGATGATTTTTGGTAAATTAATTGTGATGCTATGATCAGTGGAATAGTACAATCTTTCAAGTAGAATTTCTGTCTCGGTGAAACTAGCTGCTGAATTTTGTGAAAATGCATGAAACATGATAATTGCTAGTTGATTGCTATGTTTTGACCAAATTGCCCCTATGGGGAATAATTGCTAGTTAATTGTTATGTTTGACCAAATTGCCCTTACGGGGAGTAATTGCTAGTGATGTACATTTTTAATACATGACACGTAAATAATTGCTCATGCACGTATTGTATCACAAATGTACTTGTTAAGTCACACACGATTCACAAACAAACACGAAACATATCTTGTGCTTAGGAATTATGTGCCGGGTCTAGAGACTCGATATTAGTTCCGATACTTAGAAAATCTCTTTGTTATTGTAGAACGCTAGAGAGAGTTTTCTGCAACACGCAACACTTGGTGATTTATTTTTGGGAATACTTCGCAAACAGTGAGTTCACTTACCCCTTTTAAACTGTTTTCAAACGCTTTTCACTTGGGGAGATAACATACTCCGAAAAACGCATTTAAGATTTTGTTAGTATAAATTATATATCACTTATAAAGACTAAGTGGCAAACGTGTTAACTAAAGTCCTTCATTCACATCGTTTAATATTGGATAATAGCGAGTCATTGTTGAGTAGTACTACTGGGTTTGACAAACCCCACCCAACGCTAAACTCGACTGGAGGTCGAGTGGGTGTAATCTTGGCTAAACACATACCATGGTCGGGATAGACCTGGTGGCAAGGCAAATGATAAACAGTCAGCTTCGGTGTCAAACACTTAGTAATACTTGTTTTATAGGCTAGCTACCTATAGATATATAATTGACATAACACTATCTGGTAACGCAAAACGCTTAACGCAAAACGCTGAACGCAAAACGCTTAACGCAAAACGCTGAACGCTGAACGCAAACGCTAAACGCTTTATTTTATATAAACTTGTGAACTCACCAACCCCGTGTTGACACTTTTAGTATGTTATTCTCAGGTAGCCGAGGCGGGCGCGCGGTTTAGGATCATGCATTGCTTGAAACACTTTTAATTATGCAAACTTATTTTAAACTATTATCATTGGGTTTTAAGTCGTCCTGCGTGACGCAACATTGGTTTCTATGGTTTTACGCTTCCGCATTTAATTACTCGTAAACGTTTTTATGGTTTGATTATAACTAATGAATCCGATCCTGTTAGTTCACACCCTCTGACGGTAAACCCCGTTAGTGGATTTTGAGGGTGTGACATATATATAGGGGATGGATCTTGCGAGAAGTGATATTACAGCGAGAAGTGCGAGAAGTGAAGGTGTAACTCCATTAATCCCTAATTTCACTCCCTTTCTTATGATGTTACCTACATGTATGTAGGTTGGTTGTATTTATGTCTTAGCTACACACATTCAAACCTACCTACACACATATACATGCATACCTACACACATTCAAACCTACCTACACACATACAATCGTACCGAGCCACATTTAAACCTACATACCTACACACGTACAAACATACATACATATATACAAAAATACATACCTACACACGTACATACGCACCTACATAACATGAAAGGGAGTGAAATTAGGGATTAATAGAGTTACACATTCACTTCTCGCACTTCTCGCTGTAAAAAAAATTCTGAAATGATCCAATACCTATATATATGTATATATTAGTTTCTTGTATTAAACTAAATTAATAGGCTGTTCTATTGGTTAAGTCACTTGTGTTTGGGTAGAAGGACCTGAGTTCAAACCTGAGTTAAGCCATGTTTTTTTATTATATTTTATTTTCTATTACTTTTTTTAGTATATTAATCAAATTAAAGTATATCAATTTCCACCTAAAAACCAACTCTTTGTTTCCATTAAGTTTCGTGAAAACCCAATTAATATTATATTATTAAATACCATTTTGTTAACTTTATAAAACGTTAACGTAATTGTTTTCAAGTTAAAATTTTCGTTAAAATCAATATTTCATAAACGTTATAATTCTCAATTTAGTGTTGATCTATTAATTAA
This sequence comes from Bidens hawaiensis, assembly GCF_021521415.1. Taxonomy (NCBI): domain Eukaryota; kingdom Viridiplantae; phylum Streptophyta; class Magnoliopsida; order Asterales; family Asteraceae; genus Bidens; species Bidens hawaiensis. The sequence goes on along the minus strand of NW_027496863.1, from coordinate 86,109 downwards.
ATAATATTAAAATAATAATAAATCGTTATAATTTTGTTAAAGATTAAAAAATAATATTATAATATAAAATGCCATAAATAATAAAATAGTTCCTAATTCCAAAAACTAAGTTATTTAACTTTTATAATCTCGATAGTTAGTCTTTAGTTTTTGTATTATTCAATTATAGTTTGAGGTTAGATCGCTTCGGTTTCGTTAACTCGCTCTCGGTTTTTATTTCAAGTTATTCATCAATTTCAAAGGTTAGTTTCTTACAACCCTTTTTAACGCTTTTGCACATTTTAGGGTAGCATATATATCATATCAAATCAATTGCTTAGTTATTCATAGTTTCAAACTATAATTCGCATCATGGACTTGTGTGTTACTTGATTAATTGCTCAAGACTTACTTGTACGTGGTTCCTTTAATAGTTATGATCATACATCCCCATTTGCACTCAGCACCATTTTGATATGAGTGGAAAAGGGACCCTGATCCGAGTATGTTGGTTGTTACCAGTTGAAAAGGACCTTACTTGCGTGTGTAACACCCCGTAACCGCAGCGGAAACGTAAACGGGATGCAACAGACACATCTGATATCAACAGCATTGCTTATAAAGAAAACACCACTGCAATAATTTAAACGTGTTACATTGTTCCGAGTTTCGTTACCGACTAGGCGTTATCACATAAGTTTTACCAATAGTATGTTAACATGTTTAATACAAAATATAGACCCTTGAAATTTTCCACAAATCAGTTTTTGACAGTAAGGAATTTTATAAAAATATTTTCAGAATTAATCTTTATATTTAACATTTATTTATCTATTTTTAAACGTCATTTAAACACCAAATATGTCGAAAATACCAAACGACCGTAGAAAAATCCCAAATTTTTCTGGGATGACTCCTGCCATCCATATAGTTCCCAGTAATTTTTACAGAACCAAAAACTCATTTTTCATGCCATTTTCACCTAAACCGAGCTAGAAAACCCTAGAACTCGTTTTACCGAAAAGCCTACTTAGACTTCTCCAATGGACCTGAAATTTTGTGTGTGACTTTTATATGTTATAAAAAGCTTATCTGAATTTTTCCAGAATTTTTCATGATGTTTAGCTATTTTTCACCATTTTTAGTCAAAACCAAGCATTTAATTCACCAAATATTCATCCTTTATCCAAAAATTACCAAACTTTCACAGATCTCATATTTTCATGTGTAGATCATCTCTGTGAAATTTCATGACCCAACTCTAAGTCTACCACAATCTGTCCAAATCACACAAATCATACGAAAAACTGAACTACCTTGTGTTTCTAGCTTTAGATCGCAAAGATCTTGCTTTCTAGCCTTTGCTAGCAACTAGATATAACACCTACAAGCACAATAACACCACACCAAGAAAGTTATACCCACAATCAAGCCATTCCTTTCATGGTTTCGGTTAAGACATCAAAACAAAGATTTTAACCGTAAAAATTCGTTTTTGACTCTGTTAACTCCTTTCTTGGACCAAGATCCCTTGTATAACTTGTATACATCACTTGATCATGCAAGAATCGGTTTCATCTCGGGTTTTCACCCATTTTTCACTTGAAACCTCATTTTCTCAAGATTTTGGAATTAAAAACCAAGATTAAACCATAATAACATGTTTATACCTTATGATTCTTGCTTAAAAACTTGGGTTTTTGGATGAATGTTGAAGAATGTTGAGAGAAATGTGGAGTTGAAGTGTTAAAAAAAGAAAATGATATGTGTGTGTGCACCATATGGACCGATCGTTCCTTGTATGGTGTGGGGTGGGGCCCACATCTCAAACCTTAGCCACACATTTGGATTGTGTAATCCGGATAATGTTGTGGATAATCTGGTTCAGTTCGTTTTTTCGGTTAAACACTTAATTCGGCTTAAAACGAGGCTAAAATGATCGTTTTTTTCGGCTTAAAAATAAAATTTATATAAAACCGATTTAAAAACTTTAAAAACTTAAACCATGACATTTATTGACTCAACACATCATATTGTCGGTCATTGTGCATCTTTTTCGGCTTGATCGATCTTCTCTTGCTTGGTTTGATGTTAAAGGTTTCGTTTATCGTACCGACGTACCAATAAATCGAAATCCTTTTTCTGTGCTATAATTCACTTATCCCGTAGCCTTAATACTTCGTAAACCTTACTAAACATCATATATTTCGTCTATAATGTAATCCCCGATTCGATCGGGTTTCAATAATCGTTCATCGGTTAATCGTAATTCCAATACGACTAGCTGTACATTCGAGTATAATTCATACTTGTGAATCTTATATACTCGTATAAACACATTATAATTTATATATTCAGTATTAAATAACACATAAATGGTATATTTCGGCTAGGGTATACCTGAATTTGCCGGAATCGTTACATTCTCCCCCCGTTATAAAAATTTCGTCCTCGAAATTTTACGCGTCAACTACTTCCTTTTGAGGAAATAGGTGGGGGTATTTCTTCCGAAATTCGTCCTTTCGTTCCCATGTATATTCTGGGCCTCGTTGCGAGTTCCATCTAACATTGACCAACGAGATCTTATTGTTTCTAAGTTGCTTGATTTTCCCGTCCACTATTTCTATGGGTTCCTCTACGAAATTAAGCTTATCGTTTAATTGGACACCCTCTAGTGGTAACACCGATGTCTCATCCGACAGACACCTTTTCAAGTTTGACAAGTGAAACACGTTGTGAACTGCACTTAATTCATCAGGCAGTTCTAATCGGTATGCTACAGGACCGATTTTTGCAGTAATGTCGAATGGTCCAATGTATCTAGGGGCTAACTTCCCCGCCTTTCCAAATCTGACTACTCCTTTCCAAGGTGATACTTTCAAATACACTTTATCACCTTTCTCAAATGATAACGGTTTTCTACGGGTATCGGCATAACTCTTCTGCCGATCCCGTGCGGCCTTCAGATTGTTCTTAATTTCAAGGATTTTGCTGGTCGTTTCCTGGACCAGATCTGATCTAATAACCTGTGTGTCGCCCACTTCAGTCCAGCAGAGTGGTGATCGGCACTTCCGTCCATACAATGCTTCGTAAGGTGCTGCCTTTATACTGCTATGGTAACTGTTATTATAGGAAAATTCAACGAGTGGGAGATGTTGATCCCAATTTCCCTTAAAATCCAGTACGATGCACGAAGCAAATCCTCCAGTGTTTGGATGGTCCTCTCAGACTGACCGTCGGTCTGAGGGTGGTAAGCTGTGCTTAGATCGATACGCGTTCCCAGCGCTTCTTGTACAGCTTGCCAAAGATTGGAGGTGAAATGGCTATCTCGATCGGAGATGATTGAGATGGGTATCCCATGACGAGACACAATTTCATTTATATAAATCTGCGCAAGTCTTTCGGTGTTATAATTATTTCTAATCGGAATAAAATGTGCCGACTTGGTCAGTCGATCCACGATTACCCAAATTGCATCGTGTCCACGGGACGTCTTAGGGAGATGTGTCACAAAATCCATCGTGATTTGCTCCCATTTCCATTCGGGAATTTCCGGTTGTTGTAACATCCCCGAGGGTTTCTGGTGCTCCGCCTTAACCCTCGCACACGTCGTACACTTGCCAACGTATGTGGCTATATCCTTTTTCATACCCGGCCACCAGTAGAACTCCTTCACATCCTTGTACATCTTATCCGATCCCGGATGTATGGAATATTTCGATTTATGCGCTACGTCCATGATTAGTTCTCGAAGGTCATGGAGGGTCGGGATCCAAATCCGATTTTTGAAATAGAGAATTTCGTCCACGCGCTGTTCGAAATTCTTCTCGTTACCGTAAAGTCCCTCTTTTTCCAATTGTTCCTCTTTCAACGCTTCGCGTTGAGCGACTCGAACCAGGTCCGAAAGGTTCGACTGGACTATCATTTCCAGTGCCCGCACTCGCAATGGCTTAACCCGATCCTTCCTACTCAGGGCATCGGCTACGACGTTAGCCTTGCCGGGGTGATAACGGATGTCACAGTCATAGTCGCTTAACAAATCGACCCATCTTCGTTGCCTCATATTCAGTTCTTTCTGATCGAATATGTGTTGCAAACTTTTATGATCGGTGAAGATGGTGCACTTTGTACCGTAGAGATAATGTCTCCAGATTTTAAGTGCGAAGATAACTGCTCCCAGTTCTAAGTCATGAGTAGTGTAATTTTTCTCGTGTATTTTTAACTGTCGAGAAGCATAGGCTATAACCTTATTATTTTGCATCAACACGCATCCTAACCCTCTCCGGGATGCGTCACAATACACAACAAAACCATCGTCTCCGTCGGGGAGACTTAAGATCGGCGCTTGGCACAATCTTTGTTTTAGCGTTTGAAACGCCGTTTCCTGCTCTTCACCCCATTCATACCTTCGATCTTTTTGGGTCAGAAGGGTTAAAGGTTGGGCGATGCTGGAAAAGTTCTCTATAAATCGACGATAATATCCAGCTAAGCCTAAAAATTGGCGGATTTCCTTTGGCGATTTAGGCGCTTGCCAATTCTTAACTGCTTCAACCTTACTTGGATCAACGTGTATCCCTTGATGGTTTATAACGTGACCAAGGAATTGCACTTCTTGTAACCAGAAGTTACACTTGGAGAATTTTGCATACAACTTCTCCTGATTTAGAAGCTCTAAAATTAATCTTAAGTGTTGCTCGTGCTCTTCTTTACTCTTCGAGTATATCAAAATATCGTCAATAAACACGATGACGAATTTATCGAGGTAGGGTTTACAGACTCGATTCATGAGATCCATGAATACTGCTGGCGCATTTGTTAGCCCGAAAGGCATAACTAAGAACTCGTAATGGCCGTAGCGAGTCCGGAATGCGGTTTTTGGGATATCCTCCTCCTGAATTCTAACCTGATGGTATCCCGATCTGAGATCAATTTTTGAGAAATAGCTCGCACCTTGCAGTTGGTCGAACAGGTCATCAATTCGGGGGAGAGGATACCTATTTTTGATTGTCAACTTGTTCAGCTCCCTGTAATCTATGCACATTCTAAGGCTTCCGTCCTTCTTTTTCACGAATAGTACCGGTGCACCCCACGGGGAATAACTAGGACGTATAAATCCTTTATCCAACAATTCTTGCAACTGGTTGGATAATTCTTGCATCTCTGATGGTGCAAGTCGGTAGGGTGCCTTAGCAACAGGGCCAGCTTGAGGTATTAAATCGATTCTGAATTCGACCTGTCGGGTTGGCAGTATTCCAGGAAGTTCTTCTGGGAAAACTTGTGGAAATTCGCGTACCATCGGGATATCTTCAATATGTTTTCTTTTAATTACTTTGGCAATCGCGTTTGTTAAATACACCACGTCTTCTTGTCGTAAATATTATAACATCTCAAGATGAGATTAGAGTGGTAACATAATACCGTACACTTTTCTCTGTATCAAATCGCTTCATCGTTCGAAGGAGATCTTCTAATCATCTTCTTTTCATATTTGATTTCAGCTTCATGTTGAGTTAGCCAATCCATGCTAACTATTACGTCAAAACTTCTTTACTTTACTGGTCGTAGGTCAATACGGAAAGGTTAATCGTTCAAAATAAAAGGACAATTCCTTACAATTTAGTTAACCATTAAGGATTTACCGTTAGCGATTCTACAGTATAGGGTTCTATAGTTTCACTAATCGGTATCTTTCCAAATGATGGGAGGTTAACAGGAACTAACTTCAATCGACGACCGTAAAAATATCACCGAAGCCTATTGATTTAAACTACCACATACTTAGTACCACCTATGGATCATGACGTGCTTTATTCGGATTACTCACAAAAGCACGGCTCCTTGCTTGATCAGAGGTTGATGCTTGTCATGAGGTTCATCTTCCAACGACACCTTGGTTTACTTTGGGCAATTTCTCTTGAAACGTTCTGTACTGCCACATTCATAGCAAGTACAACTGTTTGGCATAATTTGATTTCTTTGGATGGATTGTTATTGAAGTTGTTGGGTTCGGAGTGGTTGTACCCAAATGGGTTGGGGTTGTCGGTTCACATGGCTTCACTTGGTTCTACAATTGTGGCATTACGTCCATCTTTACCACACCTGTGGCCTACTATCACTCGACATTCTTCTTCCTTTATCATTTCTCTTCTTTAACACTCGACGTTTCACCTAATGTCCTTCCATTCCGCTTCCCATAGAGTCAAATATATCAAGATTGGCTTGTGACACAACCCTTCCAAAAGTTGTATATTTTACAGGGTTGACTATACTCCTTATCGATGGAGTTAGTCCCCAATATGGCGCTCACTTCGCTTAGTTTCAGGAGTAATTAGCCATGTTACCAGGCACGACAATTCCTTCAAACGATTAGCGTGTTCTAAGTGATCAGCACACAACATTTTTATCTTCCATAGCTTAGTCTCCAATCTCTGAACTTAATTACTCGAAATAAAGTACTCTAGCACAAGAATATTAAATTCTGACCATATAATCTGAGTAATAATTTTCTAATTATAATTTTGTACCATCGTGTTCCATCACGATACATCATAATCTACCAACATATCTGTAGCATATTTTACTACACAATGTTCTAGACTCTTACCAACATCCTTAACCATTTCGATCTTTTCTATCCACTCGCTAATCCATTCCTCCCTTTACCATCAGTCAACTATTAATAATTTCCTTAACACAACCAACAAACATACCCCTCATACCGGATCTAATTCATTACGACTACTATTCATGTTTAGTTTATAACTAATACTTGTAGTCATAATAGCATTCGGTGGGACATTATCACTCTTAGTAATACCACTAAGAATTGAAATATTCATAATCATGTGATTGCTCAATCTATAATCCTGCGATCACATTTGCATCAACACTAGCAGTGATCTGTGATACAACATTCGGTATCATCATCTGCTATCCTTGAGCAATCAACTGAATCATATCAATCTCCATCATTGGAGTTACTCTTTTTATGTCAATCTGCCGTACTCATCCCGTACGCAGTAATCAATACTAATCTCACCATATAACTCGTTACCAGCCCAATCATAACAACAGACACACATACACACCAAATATTATCATATGTATTACACATACCGGCATCTAGTATATATGTCCCACAAATATAATAACATATGGACTTAACCTGACGTCGGTTAACGTCTAAATGTGGTTCATAACCCTTGTCACCATCTGACATATAGATCTTTCTCAACAAAAATCAATGTTTAATATTCATGATTTCAATATCCTTCTGCATGTCATCATAACCGATACATGCTCACCGTGAGCACCAAACGATTACCTACCACGGAGTTATAATATCCGTGTTTATTCGTATATCCGGCATACACAGTATGCCACCTACGAACGAACAACCAACTATGCTATAATGATTCCAACACTTCTTTGTGTATGGGTAATCATTCTATTCGAGTATACATGGGTATAGGCATCTAACGGATGTAAAGTTAACATAGGGAGTTGCAAGGTTCAAGGTAATCGCGCTACATGGGTTGCCTTCAAATATTATTAATTACTATTATGGGAAACTCTATCACTTGCTCAGCCAATGTCCTCAGGCGTTCTAGGTTTGCTAAAATCAGTAATTCTCGATCTGGAGGTGGTATGTCTCATATGTTGGAGAGTGAGCAATACATATATATATATATATATATATATATTTCTATATATTATTTTTATCAGCTCATTTATTATCCATTTTATTATTATTATTTTATTTTTATTTTAATGGAACAAGGATGGGTTCAGGTACAGGTCCGTCCGTACGTGAGGGTCGACGGTTCAGGTGAACATCTGAGGTTATTAGAATATACGGTACCGGTATTGGTAGGGTAGGGGATTTATCAATTTTAGTTGGGAGGGATGGTTACTAGATATTTCTGGTTAATGTCAAACGGGAGATCTAACTTGGTACTATCATAACTATGGCCCAATAAATCAGACTTATCATCAACCGATGCTCTAGAAATTTCAGCATCCTCGGTACTTTTTATTATTTCCTTCCCCGGTTCCTTATCCGGTCCCATTTCTCAATACATGTACCCACACGATATGTACATATATATATATACACATTAGCACGTATAAATAATATTATATACTTTACACATATGTTGCCATTTTTACCTATTAACGTACCCCGTGACTTCCCCTGAATTCCCTCGTGTGGACTAGTCTGTTATTATGTTCCGGATCATAATAACTCACTTGTCCATCCAAGTTCATCCAACTCTCGTCACTATACATTATTAGTTGATATTCAGATCCTATAATACTTGAGCTACTGGTTATATTTTAGGTATCTTTTAAAGACATCCTAATTCTTTTATAACCAATGGCTCTGATACCAAGTTCTGTAACACCCCGTAACCGCAGCGGAAATGTAAACGGGATGCAACAGACACATCTGATATCAACAGCATTGCTTATAAAGAAAACACCACTGCAATAATTTAAACGTGTTACATTGTTCCGAGTTTCGTTACCGACTAGGCGTTATCACATAAGTTTTACCAATAGTATGTTAACATGTTTAATACAAAATATAGACCCTTACGCTTCCACAAAATAGCACACATCATCAAGCACGTATCACTCATTCCAATTTGGGTGTACCTAGAAAGCATGTAAAGAAAACGGGTCAACTACGAATAGTTGGTGAGTTTCACTAATTTAAATAAACCATGACAAATCGTTTTAATAATCATAAATTAACGATGTAATTATGCTGAGCATACAACTGAAACCTCTGTTAACCCAGAAACACATTTAATAACCTCTGGGGACACTGTTAACCCAGAAATACATTTTATAACCCCTGGGGACACTGTTAACCCAGAAATACATTTAATAACCTCTGGGAAGACTGTTAACCCAGAAACACATTTAATAACCTCTGGGGACACTGTTAACCCAGAAATACTTTTAATAACCTCTGGGGACACTGTTAACCCAGAAATACTTTTAATAACCTCTGGGGACACTGTTAACCCAGAACACTGTTTCGGGTCTTACAATATTAACAACTCAGACAATTACCATCTTAATACATTACCGTACGATTCCCGTACAATAAACATTATATAAATACATTCATTTCCATGCGATCGGCATGTACTTAAACACTTTGATAAAAACATGCTTTCCGCCCCGGGAAAATATTTAAAACAGTTCAATAAAAATGGGCTCGTGAAACTCACCTTTTTGTGAGCAAAGATGTAATACTGTGCAAAACTACCGGTCTGGATCTGTAATACGATCCCTAAGTCGTTACTACACAATTTCTATTAATATAACTTAAATTCGTGTTAACCGGTACGTCTGGGGACACTGTTAACCCAGTACCGTACACGATCCGGGGACAATGTTAACCCCGAAACACTTCTCAGGACTTAGATTGTGATATCCCTTAGAGTTCTTTAGTCAAAATTACCATTAGTTTGTTTTCTCGTTTTGCGTGCCTAGCACGGTTAACCGTTTTTATGTTTTCAAAAAAAATGAGTTTGGTCACATACGACCCGAAAATAGTTGTTACTGATATTTTAATTAAAGTGGTGAAATTAGAGCTCGGTTTAGACACCCCGTTTGGCCGCGGGGCCCGTTTCCGTCTTTAGTATACCGGAAACTGCTAAATCGGGTAAAATTACCCAAATCATCCGAATTACTTTCGGATGATTTATTTTTACTTGATTAACTTAGTTTCATGAAAATAGTCCATTTTTAGGGTTTTTATACACCAGTCAGCTCGCTTAGGCGAACTTTGCCGGTTTACGCGTTTTAAGCTTTAAAAGTTTGTTTTTATGTTCTGTTTAGCACAAATAATTATCCGTTTAGTCTCGGATCTTGAAATTTTGCACAAATCAGTTTTTGACAGTAAGGAATTTTATAAAAATATTTCCAGAATTAATCTTTATATTTAACATTTATTTATCTATTTTTAAACGTCATTTAAACACCAAATATGTCGAAAATACCAAAAGACCGTAGAAAAATCCCAAATTTTTCTGGGAGACTCCTGCCATCCATATAGTTCCCAGTAATTTTTACAGAACCAAAAACTCATTTTTCATGCCATTTTCACCTAAACCGAGCTAGAAAACCCTAGAACTCGTTTTACCGAAAAGCCTACTTTGACTTCTCCAATGGACCTGAAATTTTGTGTGTGACTTTTATATGTTATAAAAAGCTTATCTGAATTTTTCCAGAATTTTTCATGATGTTTAGCTATTTTTCACCATTTTTAGCCAAAACCGAGCATTTAATTCACCAAATATTCATCCTTTATCCAAAAATTACCAAACTTTTACAGATCTCATATTTTCATGTGTAGATCATCTCTGTGAAATTTCATGACCCAACTCTAAGTCTACCACAATCTGTCCAAATCACACAAATCATACGAAAAACCGAACTACCTTGTGTTTCTAGCTTTAGATCGCAAAGATCTTGCTTTCTAGCCTTTGCTAGCAACTAGATATAACACCTAAAAGCACAATAACACCACACCAAGCAAGTTATACCCACAATCAAGCCATTCCTTTCATGGTTTCGGTTAAGACATCAAAACAAAGATTTTAACCGTAAAAATTCGTTTTTGACTCTTTTAACTCCTTTCTTGGACCAAGATCCCTTGTATAACTTGTATACATCACTTGATCATGAAAGAATCGGTTTCATCTCGGGTTTTCACCCATTTTTCACTTGAAACCTCATTTTCTCAAGAATTTGGAATTAAAAACCAAGATTAAACCATATTAACATGTTTATACCTTATGATTCTTGCTTAAAAACTTGGGTTTTTGGATGAATGTTGAAGAATGTTGAGAGAAATGTGGAGTTGAAGTGTTAAAAAAAGAAAATGATATGTGTGTGTGCACCATATGGACCGATCGGTCCTTGTATGGTGTGGGGTGGGGCCCACATCTCAAACCTTGGCCACACATTTGGATTGTGTAATCCGGATAATGTTGTGGATAATCTGGTTCAGTTCGTTTTTCGGTTAAACACTTAATTCGGCTTAAAACGAGGCTAAAACGGTCGTTTTTTGGGCTTAAAAATAAAATTTATATAAAACCGATTTAAAAACTTTAAAAACTTAAACCATGACATTTATTGACTCAACACATCATATTGTCGGTCATTGTGCATCTTTTTCGGCTTGATCGATCTTCTCTTGCTTGGTTTGATGTTAAAGGTTTCGTTTATCGTACCGACGTACCAATAAATCGAAATCCTTTTTCTGTGCTATAATTCACTTATCCCGTAGCCTTAATACTTCGTAAACCTTACTAAACATCATATATTTCGTCTATAATGTAATCCCCGATTCGATCGGGTTTCAATAATCGTTCACCGGTTAATCGTAATTCCAATACGACTAGCTGTACATTCGAGTATAATTCATACTTGTGAATCTTATATACTCGTATAAACACATTATAATTTATATATTCAGTATTAAATAACACATAAATGGTATATTCCGGCTAGGGTATACCTGAATTTGCCGGAATCGTTACAGCGCGATTATTACATTTGTCTCATGGAATTGTATGGTTTTTATCTATATATATATATATATATATATATATATATATATATATATATATATATATATATATATATATATATATATGATACATGGACTGTTATAAGATGATGATATTCGGAGAAGACATTAGAACTTAGGATATTTCAATAAATGGACAAGCTGTTGAATTGTTCTATTTTTCATGCATTTCATTACTTTAGAACTTGTGTATTTGATGCAAGAAGTAATTAATAATAATATTGTCACTTAATAGTGTCACATGTGTTTTGAGCAATCTATACGTCACACTCAGGCGTTATTGCTAAAGCTGAGATGTTATAGATTGGTATCAGAACCGTGACTATAAAATAGGACATTAGACGTAGTGTTCTAGTTAGTTATAGCTTATTTGTTTATTTGTTTATGGTTGCATGACTAGAAATTACGTAGGACTTATTTAATTGCTCAATGCACTTTTTATTATTTTATTATCAATTCATTTACGCCTCATATACACAAGCACACACACGAGTCCAAGGATTTTTCCTAAAACAAATATTTTCAAACATTTTTTTTCGGTTTTCAATATTTCGTATTCTTAAGGATGGTTCTACGTGGCATGTATGTAGTAACAGTACAACAAAAAGGGGTTTTTAGTACGCGCAAAAGCGTCCTAAAATGCTATTTTATAGGACCTTTCATTTAATAGGACCAACGAGAAAAGCGTTTCATGTAAAGGGGTCGTAATAAGTCTCAGAACTCAAAAAACGTCCTAATATCCCAAATAAGATTATGAAACCAATTTTGTGGTCGCATAATATATCCAGTGACAGATACCTAGTCCTAGATACTAGTTTTTGTAACTGAAAATCAATCTCCGTTGTATGACACCAATAGGGACTAACAGCCAGTCCCTGGTACACAAAAATTCAGTCCTTAATTTATCCCCCCATACCACATATTTTCAGTCCCAAAAACATTTCTTCAGAGACTGTAAATCAGTCTCGAATACAATGATATTCTAGTCCCTAATGTATAACTTTAGGGACTGAAAATCAGTCCTCTAATCAATACAATATTGTCCCTAATACGTTTCGTTAGGTTCGTGATTCTATATCAAATCAGTCTCCAATGATATTCTTTAAGGACTGAGAATTAGTCTCGTTACTACTTGATTTAAGTCACTAATATATCACTTTTAGGGACTGATAATTATTCTCAGATGATATGCTATTTTAGTCCCTAGTAACTATATTTAGAGTCTGATAATTAGTCTCATAAACTAGTCTCTAATATGTTATTTTCAGTGACTATTTCTAGTCTCTAATAATGTATATATTCCAATATTCTTATATATGGACTGAAAAATAGTCCCCCACACAATTTAATTCAGTTCCCAACATGCATTCATAATACCGAATAAATCCCTTCAAGGACTGAAAAACAATACCATTGAAGTAACTGATTTGTAGATTTATATATAACTCCTAAATTTGATTTTTGATTTCACACAATCCAAATATAATAAGCATTAATATCGTAACAAAACCAATCAAAATAACGTCAACCAACCAATTCTAATATTTAAAAGAGTACTTGAAAAAGAAAAGTAACAAACGCTTATAACTAATGTCCTAGATGTTGTCACCATCAACTTCATCACTCGTTTCCATGGCTATTGTATTCTCGAAGTCCGGAAACTTTGTGCTTATAAAGTCGAACATTTTTTCATATTTCTCCTTTTCTCGTTTTTGTTTCGCCTCGAGTGCAATAACCTTATTTTTCAGAACTTCGTTCTCACTTGTATCTTGTTCGGATGATTCGGCTACCAATTTCATCCAACTATCTTTTTTCCTAAACACGGGCCCTACACCAACCTCCCATGCTGATTGTATGGTTTTCTTCCTCACGCGAACACTTTTTATGGCTTATTTCTCAATCTCGTGTTCCATAGAAGTTGTAACAGTGGTTCCTTCATAAACTAATTTATCCATGGCTGCCTGTTTATGCTGAATAATGTTTTCCTAACATAAAAGAAGGCATGTGAACAACATTCAAAACCAGCACCAACCCAAATAAATATTTGAAAAAATAAATTTCACAATAAAAACTTTTAAATAGGAGATGCTTACATATTCAAGACGCGAACTATCATTTAGCCATCCCTGTTTCGCGGCATTGTAATGCATCTTATGATAAAGTTCTAACGGGCTAGGCGGCATGTGAGTCTCAGGATTTGTCTGTCATCATCAAATTATAATAATGAAGAACAAATATATTCAAATTAATCTGAGTATTTGCTTGTCGTTGAAAAAGTTATAAAAATGAAGCATAATGAATTTGTTATCCTTTTTTGCCATGTACAGTATAGTATAAACTAGGGATGGCAAAAATAACTGAACCCGGTGGGTATACACAGAACCCGAAGCATCCGGGCCAGGTAACGGGTTGGGTAAACGAGCATGGGATCAGGTATGGGATTAAAAAATAATTTTTTTTTGGGTTCGGGTATGGGAATGGGATTGGGTGATACCCGGCCCCATTACCCGAATTATATTTATCTGATTACCCGTAAATATACCCGAAATATAATCTGCACGTTTCTAATTTCCTGTGTATATAAGACTTTAATTAATAGTTTTATAACTAAATGTTTTATGAATTATCTTTACCAAATGACTCTTTGTATAGCTTTTCTAGTAAATATCTAAATAGTTTCCGCCCAAGAATTCAACATTTAGCTTTATGGAAAATGGAATTATTGTTTTAGATATTCATTTCAGAATGTAGCAACAAACTTATTTTTGTGGATATGTATTTTGGATGCAAAAGCAAAAGTATCCAAACCTGCATATAGTAGTGTCTTTATTTTTTATCATGAAGTATTGAAGTTTATAGTTTACATTATCTTGATATTTGATATATTATCTAATGGTGATGATGTTATCCTTGTGTTTTATCATATTTAACAAAGTTTTTAAAAATATAAAGTTAGAATTTGTACTTAGAAACTACCAAGGGTATATTTTTATAAACTACCAGGTATACTCGATACCCACGGGTATCCCCTGTTATCCGATGGGTAATTACCCGATAAATACCCGACGGGTAATGGGCCGTGTATGAGACACAGTTTTGTAGATGGGTATGTGTTTGTGATTGCCAATACCCGGCCCGTTGGCATCCCTCGTATAAACATCCGTTTTTCATAAATTTTTACAGCCAAGTCAATTCTTGGTTTCAGATTCAATTTTCTTCTAAACCACAACGCGAGTACGACCATTACTTAACATGAATAACAGATTGCATTATCAGGCGAAAATTCAAAATCTTACCAGTTAGAATGTATGATTGGCTAGTGACCGAGATCCCCCTCTGCTTATATTAACTTGTTTTGCTCTGTTAGCTTCCATTTGCTTACTATATTTCTATGAAAAATCAAATTTGCCACACAAGTTAGAACTTTAAAAATAAGAAAAATATTCACGGACATTTGTCATGATTTGTAAAAAGAAATTTAGCATACCTGAGTTTTTTCTAACTCCCAATAATCACACATATGCTTCCAAGCTTCTTCACGACAATCAGATTTCCTTTTCGATCTTGCCAACTCGGGATTGGTTCTTCCTCCATTTTTCTTCCAGTGCCGACTCCAATTACATCGGGTGCGTTTCCAATGGCTTTGAAGGCGAGCATTCACATACTCCATGAAAACCTTATTTGATCTCAACAACTCAAATTTTCCCTTCAAAGAATACATTGTTAATGATATTAATGATACTATATAACATCATAACAGATTCTCAATAATTAAATGTAAAAATATATACAACTTACTTCTAATTTCTCATACATCAGATTTATGGCTTCTTTTGGTATTGAGTCCCATGCGTGATAAATCATTGGACAAAAATTGCGAATAACAATTCCACACTCAGTCGCAAACGGTGTTGCTGAGGTTCCAACAAAAGATTTTGTACCCTCATCCATTGCCAAAGGGATTTTAGAACCCTCAGGCATATTTTGTAAAGTCCTTGTAATGCTAAGATTTAAATTTGGACCGCGTCTATTTGGTGGTTGAACATTTTGTTCTGTTTCAGCAGGTGGTTGTTCTGCTTCTACAAGTTGTTCTGCATGTAATGTAGAAAAGACAAAAAAGGATAAAATGATTTGAATTTTTTTTATTTTGCAAAGTAATTCAGCCCATTTCATCACTTTTTGAAGTGCGATTTCAAACAGATCTTTACCCCTGAAAACCAACCACTACCCTTTGCTTGAATATGAAAATTTTAGTTTAAAAAAATATAATTTACCGGTATCACCAATGGTGTTGGGCATATTACGTTTGCGTCTACGTGTAGAGCAGATGTACTTCCCTCAACCACCGACTGATTTTAGGTACTCGAGAATCTTCTTCAGATCTCGTTCTTGTAAAGACCATCATCACTAACATAAGCATCCACATTGTACTACAAGGAAATCGATAGTAAAGAAATCTGATATATACATTCCACAACAAGTATTGTTATGAACTAGAACATAAACATGATACTAAACATGTGAGATATGCATACTATCTAAACTGTAGTGGGTTTTTTTAATCAAATGTAGACATGTAGTGTATATATAGATTGAATTGTGTCCATGTTTTTAGAATCAATATAATGGCCTACCGATTATCACTTGCCCCTGTAATGAATAGCAACAATTCAAAGACAGTCCACGTTAATATGCTTTATTATATGCATATGTTTATTATTATCTTACATCTAATGTTGTTTTTTTCTTTTTCTATCAGATGCAATGTAGATATACATGTCTCCACATGTTAGAACATACAAGTGTGTACATTAATAGATAAAAAGATGTTGTATGTAACGAAGTAATTATATATTTCATGTAAGCAAAACATGATTAGATAACAAAATACAACCCTAAAATTAAATTATGATTACGTGTAGCTCAGGGGTGTTGATCGAGTCAACCCGAACAACTTTCGGGTTAATCAGGTCGGGTTACTTGGGTTTCGGGTTGTAATAATGCTTCAATGATTTTTTTTTAATTATGGGCTGCAAACATGTATAAGTCTTGTAAACATATCACAAAACAATTATCCTTAAAAGAAATGTACAAACAATTTGCCAACAACTTTAACTAAACCCAAAAAAATGTTTTTATTTTACTAAAATTCTTTCAGTGGTTTTCCCATATTAGAAAACTCATGTTAATCGATAATATCCTTCTTATATTTTACTTAATAAACAATATAATAGATTGGAGAAGCATAGACAATCAATATGAACAAATAATGTTTGGAATTATACAAGACAATGGTAGACTACATATAACCAATCTTGAATATATACAAAGAGTATAGTTTAAATATATAAAAACGCTAAAGTATATAATAGTTGGACTGCTTAAGTTAACTATTAATTGGGTTACTCGAGTTGACCCAAAACCCGATTTTTTATAAAACACGAACCCAAAACCCGACCCTAACGATAATACAGGTTAATTGGGTTAACCCGATTAATAATTGTTGTAGCTATGTAACCCGAACCTAATGAGCTTACTCGGTTTTGGGTCGGGTTAACCGGGTTCGACCCCTACTTGTAAATAGAACATATGGACTCATGTTATATCAATTTACCAAAATAACTCATCAAAATTCATGGACATGGCAGTCAATATAGAAAAGGGCTATTGAAGTGAAAGTCTAATCAACGAACATCACTCTAACTCATCAATACAGCCACATAATGGTATTCAATATTGAACTAAACATATCATTTATTACTAATTGAGTATGCAAGTAGTGTTCAATATATCAAAAAATAGTTCAATTGATGCCTGAATCTGCAAATATTGATAGACTGCCAAAATTTGTTCACACAGAATCAACAACTTCAATAGTTTGTAAAGAGGAAGGCTTTCGTGAGGGAGTAACTGTAGCGTGATGGGGTTTGAATCATTGGTAGGGAACGTGGGGAGGATTGACATCCCGATTTTTGTGGATGGTTCAGTTGAGTTTTGCTGGATAAAGAAAGATGCAGATTAATTCCAATGAGAAGATAATCAATATTATTTAGTTATTTTGTTTACATCTTACTTTCCCAACTTGATTATATGATACGCAACTTTGATTTTCTTTTAGTATTTTTGAATATTATATACCTAAACTAATTAGTACTAATATTTTTTAGTAATATCCTACAACTACTAAATTTACTTAATTGAAATAACGATTTGTTAATATGCTAATGTAGTTGTGTGTTTGAATTAAATAATCAAACACATGATTCAAGTAAATTACGATTTATAACTTCTAAAGGAATATAATAATTATTAATATGATTTAATACAGAAGTTGGGTGTTTACTATTGATGTTATTATTATATTTATTATTTGTTTTATTTTTTGAATAACGAACTAGGAGTGCAATCGGGCATGATCCGAGCTTAAGTTTGACTTGTTTTAAGTTTTATTTTAAATTCGAGCTCAGTACGAGCTTGACTGATTTACTATATATTACTTTTGTATATTTCTATACATAATTCAATTATAATTTTTATATTTCACATAATATATATTAATTAGTTATTTTTTTAATAGCATTATGTATATATTAGTTATATATATATTAAAAGTTTATATAATCATAGGCCTGTTAAGGGTCGTAAGCTGACTCGAGCTCAATAAGTGAAGTTCGGATTAGGCTCGTTTTTAAAATGAGCTTCTTTTTAGGCTTTGGCTCGATTGAGCTTTTTCACAAGCTGATCACAAGTAGTTCACTAGCAGCTTGGCTCATTTTCACCTGTGAAAAAAACACACGCCTCATACAATTACATTAAAAACAAAAATATCCTTTTTGTTATATTTAAATCATACACCTTTTAGGGAAGGATAAACTCCAGCACCGCCATACCACTAGGGCCATGGCTATAGAAATTTCATGTTTAAATTTTTACGAATTTCATTTATTATAATAAATTATTATTATTAATATTATAATTATAATGTGTGGTTGTTAGGGATAAGTGGGTAATATTATATTATAATTATAAGAAATTTCATTTTTTTAATTTTTTACGAATTTCATACACCGATTTTTCCAGATTTTTAGTTCCGGTGCAAAATATTCAGTTCGATACCGGTTGTGAAGGAAAAAGCCGAGGAACACAGGTACGTATCAAAAATTTCAAACTTGGTACTGATTGGGTATCATTACTGGTAATGGTTTTGCTCATCCCTACTGGTCATAGGCCACTATAATCTACATTAATTGACCATAATTTATCGTTGTTTGCCATAATTGACCATTTATACTCGGTCAAACATGTGTAAATGGGTCTTATGTCATAATATGTTGGTAGAAGTTATACTAAGTCATACATGTCTTTAGTGGATTATACGTGCTAAAAATTTTAATAGCTTTTAATTGATATGTTGCAATAGCTATGTTATATTATGTTTGAAACATATGCAAATACAAAAATAAACATTTGTATTTTAGAGAAATATCGTATTGAATGGTAATGAGTCATATTAGATAGAAAATATTTAAACGATCCATAACAGGTCACTTTATCAAGGTTGGCCACCATTAATTTGCACTCCTTAGGTTTAGTCATAAGTAGCTATCACTCATTGACTATTATGCTATGAGTTACACATTCACGCCTTTTTACTCAATGTAAGCGTCTCATCACCCACTTTACCCCTTTTCGCTCCATCTTACCATAAGAAAATGGGTTAGCCTGCTTAACTCCCCTCAATTTAATTTTAAAGCAAATTTTATTTTGTTGTGTGCCGGTGTAGAGGATTTTAAAGCCCGCTAATTAACACTTTAACACATCTTGCCTTTAACACATGTTAACCCATGAAAGGGAGCATTGTCCCATTCCTTAACCTTTGTCAAATTAACATTATCTCCCTGGGCGTTAAGATTTGCCCCGGGGTCTTAGACTTCACTAATTAAAGTTAAATCTAGTCGCACATAGTAAATCTTCAAACATTAGAAAAAAACTATTAGACTAGCAAACCAAACCAATTTATTAGGTGTGTGAAAACACGCTAAGCTATGCTCAAACTCGACAAGGATTGAGCTCCACATAATTTAATTAAAAATATTAAAGAAGTAAAAAAAGTAATTTATGAACTGTCTTATGAAAACCATTAAGATAATAAAGGCAATAATTTTAAAATAGATTCATGTAGGTTATTATAATTTATTAATAGATTGTTTATATATTTAAAATTTAAATGTGAATACAGAATATATATTAATTGATAAATACAAAATGATTTAAATTTAAAAATATTAAAATTTTATATTTTAATAAAAAAAGGTAAGAAAAATAAACATTTATTTGTTTAATTTGTCGAATTAAATTTATTATTCTTTAAAAGATAAAATTTCAAATAAGTAAATAATCATAATTTATCGAGACACGTTTCTATTTTTATATATAAAAAAAACTTAATTTATTGAGTAAGCTTACAATATAAAAACACATGATCTAGAGTGTTTATTACAAGTGCACTTATTAGCCAAAAAATAAACATGTGAACAGTATCCATACACATATAACTTATAATTACATTACCCGATCTTGTTGTCTATCATATCTGTCATATTATGTGTTATTATTTTAACTTGTGACTCTTTGTAATGAGACAAAACTATGTTGAATTATCTGTCTCATTTTGTGTAACGGCTAGGTTTGTTACGGTACCAGAATTAAACCCAACGAATAATTTTGTTAAATTGACATATTTAAAACAAAAACATGGACATTGTGACAACAAATTGATGCGAATTCGGCCGGCATCTGTTATGCTCATTACGATATCAAAACTAAACATAAAATACAATTCGGTCGTCTGCTAGGTTCCGTGTTAAAAGACATGTATTTTTTAAAGTATAAAAAAAACAAAACTTAAAAAGGAAAAAAAGAACTATATATTGAATAATAAAAAGGATAATAATCGATTACCATATCATACATCTCACTCTTTTCCTTTTTTACGCCAACAGTTTATAGTTTTAAAAGAAAACAAAATGAATCATATAAACTATTGGCGTAAAAAAATTAAAAAAAATATAGATACATGATATGATATGATAATCGAACACAATTAACCTTGTTTAAATGAAGAAAGCAAATACCAAAGCACCAACGATCAAATTTGATTTACTAAGGCTTTTAATAAGTTTAAACTTTAAAATTTTGTTAACATTGGAATTATAGAAAACATAGGGATGTATTCCCACTCTTTAACCATTTAACCTAAACAAACTCTTACTTAACTGGCGCCAAAAAAACTAATCGAAGCCGGACAAAAAAATAATAAGGGCCTAGTGGTTAGGGTACAATCTTTCACAACCTCCATCAGCCACCCTGTCTCCTCCCCTGCAACGGTAAGCTTAATTACAATTCATTGAACTCCAAATGCTTAATTTTAGGGTTCCATAAGTTTTAACATATTCACACATAGAAGCAATTGTCGACCACATTCACAAACAACAACCGGTCAGTGCGATTAACGAAAAGGTAAGAAATTCTATGTTTCGTTTTACTCAGTACCGTTACAAAAAGGATGATTTTGTTGTTCTGTTTGAGGTTTAAAGTAGAGATGTTTGTCTTGAAATTTAAATTATTATGAATTTTCATTGTAAAGTAAATTTTTTTTTTTGGATTTGATTGTGATTAGGGTCTCACATTATACATGATGCAAGTAATTTGCTTGACATTCTACTGGTGTTGTCAAACATTATATTTGCTGATATGCAAGTAATTTACTTTAATTTCACACGAACCTTTATTCTCAAAACATTATAAATACCACAATTGCCCCAACGCATAATTTTTTGTTGTCACCCATACCATAATCTTAGAACTTCACAAATTGCCTTTACAATCAAATGCCACTTGCAAATAATCAACCAGACCCGTTTATATCCAATATATACTTTTATTTTGTCTTTCAAGAGTCAAACCTCAACCAAAACCTCTTAATCTTTATAATTGTAACTTCTCAATAACATGACAACTGAACTTCAAAATTAAACTCCTATAATCTAATTTAACAACTATAATTCATAAAGAAGTGATACTTAACTGTAGTTTATGTTAAACTAATAAAAAAGATGCAACCTGATATGGATTGAAG
The DNA here is from genome assembly GCF_021521415.1 of Bidens hawaiensis. Taxonomy (NCBI): domain Eukaryota; kingdom Viridiplantae; phylum Streptophyta; class Magnoliopsida; order Asterales; family Asteraceae; genus Bidens; species Bidens hawaiensis. Next base: position 64,381 of record NW_027496863.1, on the reverse strand, counting down.
ACTCGAAAACAATAACAACGTAAACACCCTGCAAAATAAATCAACCTTTCAGAATAACGATGGCCGTACAAAGCGACTAAATGTAAAAGCATATACATTCATGAAAGGAAACAAACTGCAACATATCATCAGACTATTAAGCCAAACACAAACATGATAAACAACAGAAGACATTTTCAAAACAATTTACACCGTCATGCCGCGTGCAAAGTTAGACACAAGTTAGCATACATAAAGTTATCATCAGTCATTACGTATCATTGTTGATCTCATATGTTTACAAAAACAATTATTTCTTAAAATGAAAGATCATTTTTTTGTCTCGAAATTTTCTGCCAAATTTGTTTGTTATGATTTTGTTTACGTGATTAAAAGTTGTGTTAAAAGTCAATTTGTAACGGGTAATGTCAAGTGAATTTGTTATTATAGCAAGTAGAAAGCTTTTTTAGACAAAACTGTAATTTGACTAAAAAGGTCAAACAACAAAGATTGTTTGATTCTTATATATTAGGCTACATACGGATAACCAAAAAAAAATTCTCAAAAAAAGATCATAAAGACGTTATTGTTAAAATGATAATCATCCAGTAGGTTTAATGGTTACAGGTAAGTCGATCTTTTGAACTCGGATTTTTTTTGATTTGATTGTGATTGGGGTCTCATATAAAACATGATGCAAGTAATTTGCTTTAATTGACATGCTCCTGTTGATGTTCTCAATGACGTAATGGGGAAGTAATTTAAGTAATAGTTGATTGTTTAAGCTGAGGCAGTCAAGGAAGGTTTTGTCCCAATTATATCTGATGCAAGTAATTTGTCGATGCTAATGTTTTACCATCTTTTCTATGAGATTGCACAAATCTTTTATGAAGTATTAACTTCTATATGTGATGGTATCCAATGCGTTGATCTGATTTCAAACTTCTCAGTTTATGAACAGGTTAATTGCTCAAATGGAATGAAACTTATGTTATTTTCTTGATGCATAATATGCAGATTGGTCATATGTAATTTAAAGGTATTGTTGCAGACTATTAAAGAGAGGAATCAAGGACACGATGACCATGAAGTTAGTTCATTTTTTATCATCTTTTTATTGTTGAGACTCTAATGGGTTGTCAGTGTCCAAAATACCAGAACCCGACCAGAACCCGAATAAGCTAATTAAGGTCGGGTTAAATAAGGTCAAAAAGTATTAATCGGGTTATTCGGCTTAACCCGATTAACTCGAATAGTTATTAGTGCTCGAGCTTCTGCTTGTTTCAAGCTCGACTTGAGAGTTGTTTTTTCAATCTCGAACTCGGGCTCGACTCATTGTTTATTTGTTCTGTAATTTATTAATAGATAGATTTCAAAAATGATATTGGGTTTAGGTATAATAAAATTTAATCTCAAAATATAGAGTAACCCGACTAACCCGAACCCGACAAACCCGAACCGACTAACCCGAACCCGACAAACCCGAACCTTAATAGGGTCGGGTTGCTGGTTAGTTTTTTCTTTTGCAAAACCCCGATTAACACCTACTCCTAATCAACCTACTTAATAAGTGTTTTTAAATTTCTAATGACAATGTGTTAATGTTTATCTTATATTATTGTATCGTATTTTTATTTTGTGTTGAATCTTACCCGACACGAACCGTCAAAACGACCTGAAAATTTATATGTCTGGTCATATTAATAATTTTTAATAGATGACAATTTTTTTTCGACAACTGACTTTTTCAAGTCAAAATTTTTACTTTTTTACAAATATTGCAACTTAAACTGTGCTTCAGCACTTATTTTATTCTTGCAATTCTAGGCTCAAAAATTACAAATTGTGCTTGTTAGTCAAAATCACAACCATTTTGATAATGAATTTGTTTTTTATTAATAATAAGTTGCCTTTCTACCATTGGTTCTGTCGCATAACCTGAATAAGTCGTTTTGAAAGTAAACGGGTCGTAACTAATTTTAATGCTTTTGAACATTTTGAAGGTCCAGTTCTGCTCGACTAATGATGTGAGAAAGGAGTCTACAAAATCAACAATTCCACCAAGCTTTAGGCATTGACAATTTCCTCATTTATACAAAAAAAAAATCATTACAGGTATTTCTATTCTAATGTTGTTGCTTAATATATAATCATAACATCATAAAAACAAACCCCAAATAAATCGGTTCTTTTAATTAAATTGATTAAACATGAACATCACTCGTTTAGATTTGGGTATGCCTAAAGGGCATGATTTGTAAACCTAACTAATTAAAACTGGTGAGACTGACACGATTGATAAACCTATCAAATTAGAACAGGTCCAAACGAGTTTATCTTTCCAGGTTTAAAATTATGTTACCTTAAAAACCAAATATTAATGTTTTGTTTGATAAATTGTTTATTTATGTTTGTCATTAACCAGGACTTCGGAATGACTTTTGATAAGAGCTGGACTAAAATCACTAATAAGGCAGATCCAACGGTCATTTAAGGAGTGCTAGCTTTTGCAGATTGGGCTAAAAGATATGCTGATAGTGAAGGTAAGATACATTGTCCATGTAGAAAATGCGTTAATGCAAGAAAACATGATCCGACAATTGTTTCTAAGCATATCATACATAATGGTTTTGAACCGACATATAATATATGGATATATCACGGTGAACATCTACCGGGTTATGAAACAGATGGGACAGATACTGAGTGTGATGAAAGTGAAAACCATTCAAATGACGGTGTCGAGGAGTTACTTAATGACGCGTTTCCTACGGGCTGTAGAAACCGAAGCTGAAAATTTCTGGGACGATGTTGATCAACGTAATAACCCAATGTGGAGAAGTTATTTATCGATATGGAGAAGCCTTTATACCCGGGGTGTGATGAGTTTTCTGTACTAAGATTTTTACTTGAGTTGATGAACGTGAAGTTAACATGTAAAATGACAAATGTGTCAATGGATATGATTCTGAATTTATTTAGCCGAGCTTACAAGGATGCAAACTTGCCAAGGAACCATTATGAGGCGAAAAAGTATTTACGCACTCTTGGATTGGGATATGAATCTATCCATGCTTGTAAATATGATTGTGCATTATTTTGGAAAGAATATGCAGAATTACAAAACTGTCCAGTTTGTAGCACTAGTCGATACGAATAAAATAGTAAGGGGAAGAAGAAACCGGTAAAAGTCTTGCGTTACTTTCCCGTCACAAGTAGGCTTAAACGCTTATATGCCTCAAGATACACCGCAAAGGAAATGTTGTGGCACGATCAACAAAGAAACAAAGAGGAGGGGGTTCTTAGGCATCCGGCAGATGGACAAGCATGGAAACACTTTGATACATTGTTTCCCAATTTTGCAAAATGATCCTCGAAATGTTCGCCTAGGGCTTGCCAGTGATGGTTTTAATCCTTTTGGGGCAATGAGTCTCTCATATAGTATGTGGCCTGTTGTGCTCATAGCATACAATTTGCCACCTTGGAAGTCTATGGTTGATGCTTCATTTATGTTGACATTGTTGATTCCAGGAAGAGATTCACCGGGAAAGGATATTGACGTATTTTTGCGTCCACTTGTAGATGAGTTGAAACTTTTATGGGAAAAGGGTGTTAAAACATATGATTGCGAATCAAAACAAATATTCAACATGCGCGCCGCACTTCTATGGACAATCAATGATTTTCCTGCTTATGGTTACTTGTCTGGATGGAGCACGAGTGGACACAAGGCATGTCCAATATGCAATGAAGATGCGTGCAGCATACATATACGAGATAAAATAGCATATGTAGGTCATAGGAGATTTCTCCCACAAGATCACGCTTGGAGGAAAGCACGAGATTTTAATGGACATAGAGAGACTAGGCTTGCACCTAAACCAGTCAACGGAGATGATTGCTTACGTCAGTTGGAAGATCTCCCTATCCATCCTCATGGAAAACACCCATCTCGTTGCAGAAAAAAAAAAGAAAACGAGATCCACATGGTTTAAACTGGTCAAAGAAAAGCATCTTCTTTGAACTCCCATATTGGTCCAAGTTGTTAATTCGTCACAACATTGATGTGATGCATGTTGAAAAGAATGTGTGTGAGAATGTGTTATCAACCTTGTTAAACATAGAAGGAAAGACAAAAGACACTGACAACGCTCGACGAGATTTTCAAGATATGAACATACGTAAGGAGCTTCACTTGGTTATGATGGGTGATCATTTGGTTAAACCACATGCTTCTTATGTTTTAACTCGAGAGGAGAAAAAACAGTTTTGTAATTTACTTAAGTCTGTACGTTTTCCAAATGGGTATGCCGGAAATTTAGCTAAAAATGTGATTGTTGAGCAAGGAAAGGTATATGGGCTTAAATCACATGATTGCCACGTCTTAATTCAACGCATAATTCCTATTGCAATTCGTCCATTTTTGACAAAACAAATTCATGATGCGTTAGTCGAGTTATCTCAGTTTTTCAAGAAACTTACTGAAGTCACATTACACGTGAGGGAGTTGAAAGTATTGCAAGAAGAGATAGTTAAGATTTTGTGCAAGCTTGAGCGGATATTTCCCCCGTCATTTTTACACTTATGGTGCACTTGTGTGTGCATCTTCCTCGAGAGGCAATTTTAGGTGGACCAGTGCAATCAAGGTGGATATATCTGTTCGAAAGATACCTTGGACATTTAAAGAGATATGTTAGAAACAAAGCTAAACCTGAAGGCTCAATTGCAGAAGGTTATGTTGTTGAAAAAGCTATAAATTTTTGTTCACACTATTTACGAGGCATTGAATCAAAGTTGGAGAAACGTGGCAGAAACGATGACAAAACCTCTAGTGATGCTCGAAGCTTTGTGTTGGATATTTTTAGGGTAAATGGTCGAGGTATTGGGAAGAAAGAAGTTTATAACCTTTCTAGTATTCTTATGAAGAAAGCAATATGGTTTATCTTTAACAATTGCCATGAAGTTCAACCGTACTTAGAGTAAGTTTTTTTCTTGTTTTTTTATTTTATATAATTTTTGTTGTGAATTAGTATCAAATGTCACATGTCAATAAGCTGATATTTATTTACAAATGACAGAGAACACTTACAGTTTTTACAAAGGTAACATCCTGAATCATCAGATTTTTCCGAGATGCAACGGTCTACATTCGCGGATTGGTTTGCTAAACGGGTAACAATTACTTTCTTCTTACTTGATGTACTTTATATTTGGTATTGCACTCTAACGACATGATTATTATGTAAAAAAATTGAGAACAGATTCGAGATGTGTATTCGTTAAATGAATGAAGAATTATATGCATTGTCTTGCCCTCCTGATAACCGAGTTTTATCACAAAAGGGATACATAGTGAATGGAGTTAAATTTTTCGTTAAGTCGAGAGATGATCGTAGGCAAACACAAAATTGTGGAGTTATGGTCCCTGGCGTTCATAATGATGTCGAAGACGATTATTATGGATATCTTGATGAAGTCATTGAAATTTCATTTATAAGATGCTATCGTGTTGTTTTATTCAAATGCACATGGTTTGATACTGATCGTCGAAGAAAACGCGTGACATTTGAACCTCATTTCATAAGCATTGACACGTCCCATAATGCTTATAAGGAAGATCCTTTTATTTTGGCAAACTAGGCTAAACAAGTATTTTATATAAATGATGCACTTAAACCAAATTCACAATGGAAAATCATTGAAAGAATTGCCCACAGACACTTGTGGGATATTCCAGAACACAAGAATGCAGAAGATTTCTTAGAGGAAGTCAACCTTCTCCATGAAGATATTATAGAAGAAATTATTGAAAATGTTGATGATCAGGGTTCTAATGGCATTACAGATGATTTTGTTGATGATAAGATAACTGACTCTAATCATAGCATGGAAGACTTTGGTTCGGAGTCACATCTAGGTGATTCAGACACCGAAAATTCCAATGATGAGATTAATAGTGTTGAGTCAGACGATGATGATTTGTGATGGTCAGCAAATAAATTTCGTAAGTTTTGATTATTTAAGTTTCACATATGCTAGTTTACATGAACACGTCCTATTTAACCTGGAAACGAATAAATTATTTAACTTTTTGTAGAATATTACTACTTTAAAACTCGAATTTGAGAAATTATTTTTTATATTTTAAGCAATTATGTTTTAACGATTTAACTATAAGCAATTGTGTTTTAACGATTTAACTAACCAGACTATAATGTGTTTTCAGGTCTACAATATGGTTGGATTCTGAAGGAATTTAATTTAGAAGCTTGTGTTACTTAGCATACAAAGGTTATTGATATGATATTGCCCTGCAAGTTAACTTGGATGCAAACGAACGGTTTGTTTTTTTATTTGTTAAACTTTGAAAGCATTTGTGCAATTTTGATTGACTTGAGTTGGATATGTTTAGTTTTATGTTGAACTTATAACACACATACCTTTTGAGCCTTCCAGTTTTTTTTAGTAGTCATTGTTACATGAATCGGTGATATAACATCAGTTGGTTTCCATTTGTGTTTAATTTAAAATTGAGTGCTAAATTTGGGGAAAATTTGGGTTTTATTTCACTCCTTTTGCCCAAAAGTTTATTTATTTTTCATCAAAGTGGGCAATGGAACACGAGACAGGTTAGATCAGTTTCTAAAAGCTGCTAGCAAACCCGAAAATAGTTGCTCTATAAGTTTATGCAAGATTACAAGGAACTTGAATTCACCATTAGCAAAGGCCCTTTATGGAATTGATGGTGAGGTCATCTTGCTATGTGTGTTCATGGTTATATAGATTACCTAATGACATTAACATGATTATGCTGCTGGTGCAGGAATTACTCGTGTGTTCTTCGGTTCAGATTTTGTAACTGTAACAAAGTCAGAAGATGCTTCTTGGGATTTTCTAAAACCTGAAATATTTGCAGCAATTATGGACTTTTACTCATATAGGCAGCCACTCTTTCTGGATGCAACTACTTCAGCTTCTATGGATACAGCCATCCATGAAGTAACTGTTTTTTTGTTGCAGTTATTAAGTGTATATTTGATCTTTAAAGTACCAATCATTTGTCACATAATGTTGCAGGATGACTCAGAAACTGTTGCGATGATTAAAGAGTTATTGGAAACTCGGATACGACCTGTTGTGCAGGATGATGGCAGTGAGATCGAGTACATAGGATTTGATCTGTATGCTTCTTTGATATTCTGGTTATTGTATATTTAACTTAAATATATATGATATCGTATATTTAACACTTTTAATTTTGACAGATTATCTGGAGTTGTGGAGCTAAAAATGCAAGGAACATGTAGCGGTTGCCCAAGCTCATCTGCCACTTTGAAATCAAGAACTGAAATTATGCTTATGCATTATGTGCCTGAGGTAGCTGTTATTAATATTTGCTGCAATTCATGTAGAGAGCAATTTAAAATTCGATCAAACTGAATAGTTTTCACCAGCGGTTGATTCATTGCGAAGTTAAAATTTACAAATTAAGGATGATAACCTGGATAGAAATTCTGGAATTGAAGATGCCAGAGAGGAGTTTACGATCACAGGTAAAATTCTCGATATCATAAATTTCATTTTTTTCCAGCTTAACCATGTCTTCTCCTATTATATTAACCCCATCAATTTGCTTATTAGTTTTCCTTCTTTATTATCTTTCTGTTGACAACGATTCCAAATAATTCAAACACATGGATATAGTTAATGAAGAATATAAGCAATATTTTCTTTAATTACGTGCATTTGTTTCTTATGATTTCACTTTTGTATCGCATCTGCATATACATTGAAGGAATTGAGCCTCGCGTGTTATTTTAAAAAAGGTATAGCTTTGGTTCAAGTCAAAATGTGCCATTTTAAATAATCAGTTTGAAGGCCTACCTACAAGTTCAAACGTAATACAATCATTTGGTAGATGGAACATCGGATTGACTCAGATGTGCAGCATCCGGTTGTGTTCTTGTTCTGGTTTCTAAAAGATCAGACTCACGAGCTAAACTCGCCATTGTACAAAGCTTTCAAATGAGTTGGGTTTTTGGTTTTGTAGCCGGTGATGGTGACTCTGAGTGTGTGTCAAGGTTGGCCTCTTTACTCACATGCTATACCTTTAAGCTTTTAGATTCTTTAAAGAGCCGAGATAGTGGACTCAAACAAGCTTTACTTGAGCTTTTGAATGAAGTTTTACCATCAGCTCTTTGTGTTTTTTATAAATTTTGGTTAATTGTAAAAGAAGGTATGGTTAACAATTTAACATATGGATGAGAAAATACTTTTGGATGCATAGTGTGCTTATCAATTTTTTTTAATCAGGTTATCCAAATATGTTACTTTTGGTTGGTCTTTAGGTAAGATTGTTCCATCTGCACTAATTTTATAAAAGTTTCTGAAGTGTGTTCTGGTAGAATAATGAGCATGTGCTTTGTTGAGCCCCATCCAGGTATCTCCATCAATTCTTTCTTGATTTTTTCTTTTGTTTAACTTAATATAAAATAATTTTCTTTTATGGTGCAGGTTTTAATTTTTGTTGCTTTTCACACATTAACCGGCAAACATTTGTTGTGTATAACTTGTTAAAATGGGTCATTTTAAAAAGTTGTCGATTTGGTTCGGGCCACAGCGTGTTATTTTGAAAAGGTATAGCTTTGATTCAAGTCAAAACGGGTCATTTTAAAAACTTATCAGTTTTGTTCGGGTCAAAACGAGTAATTTATTCTAAAAATATATCAATTTGGTTCGGGTCAAAACTGGTCATTTTCTAATGGTATAACTTTTGTTCGGGTCATTTTGGTATCATTATGGTCCCGCCATTTAAGAAAAATTGACCTGCTTCGGGTCACGTGCTGTTTTAAAAAGGTCTTGATTTAGTTGGGGTCAAACAGGGCAATTTATTTTAAAAACGTATCGCTTTGGTTCGGGACAAAACGGTCCATTTAGTTTTAAAATGTATCGGTTTGGTTCGGGTAAACACGGTCCATTTATTTTAACAATCTATCGGTTTGGATCGGGTCAAAACGGTCGATTTATTTTAACAATGTATCGGTTTGGTTCGGGTCAAAACAGGTATAATGGTATCACTCCTGTATCAGAAGTAATCGCTCGTTACATCTGCAGATCACGTTGTTGATGACATACAATTTCAAATGTAATGTTTACACAATTCTCTTACTGATTTTTACCTCATACGTAATTACAAAATAAAGTTAAAAAATATTTGGACTAAATGTGTTTCCAGGTGAAGCAGCTTGTTTAGATATGTGTGAACCCTGATGAAGCAGTTGCTATTGGCGCTACTATTCAAGGAGGCATTCTAAGTGGAGAGTAAGGTGATAGATCATGGAACTAAAGGTAATTCATGCGTTTCTTATCATATATGCCCTCCGCTAAATGTCTATAAAGGGTCGGGTTGGTATCAAAATATATATTTTTTTATGGGTAAGAAACGGGTCGCGTCTTTTTGACGTTCAGAAACGGGTTGCGACAGGCCGGACAAGCTGGTATTAAGTTGTATATTTTACGGGCCGAAATCAAGTTGGGTTGGTGACAATGAGTTTATTTTGTGGGTTGAAAACAGGTCATGGGTCCAAATACGAGTCGGGTTGGTATGATGCGAGATCAATCTTTTGACCAAGATGCTACTAATGCATTGTCGAGTAGGAGTCGGTGTTTTGGATGTGGCTTTGCTTATCCTCGGCAATGCAAGTTGTGTTTCATACTTGCATAACCTAAGTTGTTCATTTTTATTCACATTGTTATAATTATGGTTAACTTATGAACTAACCGGTTATTAGCATTAGAGAATTTTACACAACATCATTTAAAGTATTGATATATGTTACTGGAAATATACATTACTGAAATGATGTAACTTATTTTATTAAGGTGTTAATATGTTATTATTTAATTGTTACCTTGATGAGTTTTATTTAATAGTGTTTAACATTCATTTTTGTTTGGTTTGTTTATAAGCTTAATTTTGACTTGCCGTTATATAGCATTACATAGTGGATTTAACATTTCTTCCATTTTTATGGGTATTTAACTATAAATCAACTTGGTTGTGCTGCTTTAATTCAAATAGCTACATTTTTATATGTGGTTTTTGCAAATCTTACATGAAGGGCGTTTATATGGGCTCTCCAAGATATTCAATTTAACGCAACCAAAAAAAAAGACAAACTAACGAGCATGGAAGTATAGAATGTCCACTCAAGAATCTAGGTGGTTGTGGTGAAGGTATTCTTAGTTCAATTAGTGACGAATGTGTTCTCCGACATAAATATTTCTTTGTAAGACATGATTAGTGTCTTACTAAAATTATATTTTTGGCCATTTAGAGATTTTTGAGTTCTTTTCGTGTGACAATTTGTCACTACTACAAACTATTTTTGTATGAAATAAAATGTTTAAAACTGTAAATGGTTGACTAATAATGCATAACAAAATTGAATCTAATATTAGTTGGGACACCCGCTGCAACGCGCGGGCTCTCCCACTAGTTTAAATGTAAATGAGATTGGGGGGGGGGGATCATTTTTATGCCGTTGATGCTTTGCTAAATAATTAAAACATGTAAAGTTTGGATTTATTTATAAAATAGGTTGCGTATATGAAAAAAGAGTTTTTGGGTGGAAAATTTATTTACCATGATTTATGAAGTTGGGTATTTCTCTTTTAGTCTATTAAAGCATTCTCAACCATCCACTAAAGTTCAAAATATGAGAAGACAATTTTTCTAGATTGGAGCTCAAATTATAAATTCTTCTTCCTAACTATCATCAACAAAGAGAGGTTTTCAAAATCAATCTCGCAAATATACCAAAATGTTCTACCACTTGTTAGCAGAGTCAGAAGACCATTTGAAAAATCCAAATATTGAGGAGTTAAATATACCCAAGACAAATATCAGTCTTGAATAAGATTGTAAGATTGCAAAAAAGATCTTTGCGATTGATCCTTAGTCGTTGATACTTCCTATCAAATGGTAGAATTTGTTTAACATAATTTGAGACTGAAAATTAGTTACTGATCATTTCCTACATTAAAAGACATTTAAGACTGAATATCAGTTCCGAATTCATCATGTTTTGAAAGTACTAAGGACTGATATTCAGTCTCTATACATTCCCTCATAATAGAGACTAAAGATTAATCTTTAAGAAAATTTCCTCATTTTTCCATTATAGAGAAATATTTTTGAGACTGAAATTTAGTCTTTAATAAGGTGTCTAAATATTAGCGAGTAATTATTAGTCACTAAAATATGTTGTGTAAAAAACAGTCCCCAATGCATCAACAACTAAAAAAATAGTCCCAAATACCATGTATTTGAGACTAAAACACAAGTCCTTAATAGTTTGGTCCAAGTCTCTAATATGTTCCTTCTAGGTTAGAGACTCGTTATCAGTCACCATACATTTAAGTAATTTTTCATTACAAATTTGGGACTGAGATTCAGTCGTCAATAAATTTTCACAACAACCTTATATTTCATAAACACATTTGGGACTGAAATTTAGTCTTAGATAAGGTGTCATAGTATTAGCGACTGATTATCAGCCACCAACATTAGGCACATAAAACTCAGTCCCTAATATTATTAGTGACTGATAAATCAGTCCTAGATACTATGTATTCGAGACTGATGTATTAGTCCCTTATAATTTAGTCTCTAATAATCACTTTTCTTGTAGTGATTACCTAATTGTAAACTTTTGATACACATAGAAGCGTCATTAAAAATTAATTTATAGGACCCTGATGTTGGAACATTATAGTACCAAAAAAAGGGTCCTAATATCCCAAACAAGATTATGAAACTAAATTTTATGGTCTCATAATATATCTATGAACAACTTAAACGTCCAAAAAAACATATTATGACACTTTTACAATGTTCTAACGTTAGGACAAAAATTAGAAGTCCTAACAAATCATATTATACAACCATTTTGTTAAACGTCCACACACACAATTTTACTATACGGTTAAAGACATCTAAATATTGAAATAAATAAAACTTCATTATAACAAAAAAACAAAACATAAATAAGTTATAGCATTATCCAACATAAACTCTTGTAACATTTAGCAAAAAAGTTTAAAAGCAATAAAAGAAACCATCACCATAAAATCCCGAGTCATCATGCGCACGTCCTCAATCCTCACGGATTACCTACAAATAAACCATCCATGTACATGCATTAAGTTCCGTGTTATTAAAATTATTCTTATCACAAGTTTAACAAATACATACCAAGATGAATGGACAAGACCATGCGATGGATGCACCAATACAATCTTGAATTGTGGAATATAACCCATATGGTTTCACCAACTTTTCATCTATGTTTATTGGTACTTGAACATTACCTCACACCATTTTGGTCTAATCTCTGAACCACTAACTAGCTCGTTTGGGTCCAAGCTCTGCACCCATCCTCTTGCTACAGGCTCAGTAGGGTTTAGAATACTTTTGAGGAAAACTTCATCTCCGACCTAGATTTTAGTTTTCAACAAACAATTATATATTAAACTCGAGTCACTATAATGCAAAAATCATTTCACAAAAAAAAGGTTTTAAACTAGTAGGCTAACATTTTATAGAAAAAAAAATGTGAAAAAAAGCATCAATAGACATCCTGCAATATGAAAACATGTATCGGTACCAAGTGATGAGCTTTTGTGAACATGAAAAATTATAAGGTAATCACATATAAAACGTGAATATAAGTTGTATCATACCAGCTTCGCGAATATAAGGTAATCACATAACAATGCCTAAAAATTAAAAGATCATCAAAATTGTGTTGCCTTAAAAGGGAGATTACTGGGAGCTAAAGCCTCTGCAACAAACAGTGGTCCATAAAGCAAATCTCCAATTTCAACTGGAGAATTTTTTGTGAAGCAACCTTCTGGAGAAGAAGGCGACATTATCTGAAATCATCAAAGATTAAATGTTATATAAAAATGCTAAACGGGTATGTTAGTGAGAAACTAAAAGATCATATATAACACTAAAAGGTGTAACCTTTTAACACTTGTTCAAGATTCAGTTGTAATTTCAAGCATTAGAGTTATAAGTTGTTGTCATGTAAATTTTAGCTTCCCAAACAATCAATTACAAATTCTACTTCAAATATTGATAACTCTAAATTAATTTCAAATATACTATGGGGTTTAACAATTATGAAAGAATACCAAACAGAAGTTAAAAGAAACCTTACGATGAGGAAGAATTCTATTACCATAATCTTCAAAATATATCTCTATGAGAATCTATAGAAGCTCTGGCATGTGTTATGCTGCCTGCAAAAGATTTAAACTTTGAATCGTTGTTTAGCCTCTTGAACTCAAAGTCATACCTCTTGTTTTGATTATGCCATTCCTTCTACCTAATAGGCTGTGAACATCTATTCAGGCCTCATTCTCCGGTTCGATTTGATTAACTGTTCAAATCAACGTATTCTGTGATGAGCATTTTTGAAAGAATTATATATGTTGAAAAGCGGTTTTGCTTTGGGCAGTTTACCCTAATTCTAAGCTCTGAATCCCGGTCAAATGATAATGTGGGCCAAAAGGTTGTTTTTACTTTTTCACTTCCAATAGATTTGTATCATCCGTTGTTTAAATTTAAGTAGTTATAATAGGTTTATTCTTTTGTTTACAATTTCCATTCCTGTCATAACTTTTAGTTAAAAGAGACTTAAAACAGAAACGATTGCAATTTTTTTTATTCTTAAAAAGGATTAAAACATACGAAACTAAATTCTGTTGTGAGATCGATTTTATAAATGTAATATATGGCCACCACCGGGTGTTAATGAGCCAAATCAACCATGAACTCGTCTAAGCTCGAGCTTGCTCGTGAGTAGTTATTCAAGTTCGAAATCGACTCATTTCGAGCTCAATAACTAAAGCTCGAGTTCAGTTCATTTCGTGTTATATTTTAAAGCTAAGACTCAGACTCATTTGTTATTTATTAGTCATTTAATCTTATTATTTTTTAATAATGGTTAAAGAGTCAATGATCGTCAAACATAGTTAAATAGGGTGAATCATGTTATTATTGGTCACATTTACGTAGGTGAGCCGCTATGCCTTACAAAAACTTCCTACGATCTGATACAACTATGTTAAGCCATATGTACTACTATATATGGGTTAGGTTGAAACAGGAAGTATGAGTTTTATAGAAATAAGAAGAATTCTAGTTTATTGACTTTGAAAATGGAGAAATAAGAAGAATTCTAGTTTATGGACTTTGGAAATTGATGGTTGAGATTAGTTTAGAGGGGAAATCAAGTTGGAATAAGGGGAAAATGTAAAATCCTAGGCTAGTCCCACATTGAGCCTGGATATGAGAGATTCTTGTTCATATGTAAATGTCATGCACTCATGCCTCTAAAACTCCAACGCGTTTTAGGCTTAACGCTAGTGAATGAGAGGAAATCTCCACAGTTAAATGCGCTCAGGTAGAAGTAGTACTAGAATGCGTGACCTCTTGAAAAGTATCCACATGGGCAACTCAAAACATATTCATGAGGTTTTTGCGGATAAAATGGATATTTGTGGTGCGATGGGCCAGATGTTACAAGTGGTTTCAAAACCACTCTTGCTCTGTTCGGGATGGAAAGTCCCCTGGGGTGTCGCGAGGTAGACTTTAAGCGAATCCCAAATTCTAGATGGGATGGCGGGGCAAACATCATTGAGGACGATAGTCCAAAAGTAGTTGTTTGTAGCACCTTAGGCAATTCCTCATCGGCCATGGACATGAGGGATCATTGGTTTATACGTAAATGTCATGCATCTTAAATCACCAACGCGTTTTAGGCTTAATGCTAATTCATAAGATGAGAGCTCCATGGTTAAACGTGTACATGTGGTAGTAGTAGCAGTATGGGTGACATCTTGGGATGTATCTACCGGGTAACCAAAACAAATTCCTAAGCTCTTTGTGAGCAATACGAACAATATTGGTGGTGCGATGGGTCAGATATTACCAAAATGTATAAAAGCGATAACACGTGTGTTGACTTTCTCCCTCACAATATGCAAGACATATGTCAATTCCCTGATCATTTTAAAAAGTGTAAAACTTTTTTAAACGTTATATTTTTTATAAAGAACACAACTATAATAACGAATGCTTTTTTATTTGATATGAGTACTATATTGTTATATAAAATAATAAAAAAAAATAATGGGTGTTTTTACAAAATTTTTTTAACATTATTGTGTTTTACAAACTTGTAATTAAGTAAATTTTGTTTTACCAAATGGTGTTATACAGTTGTGTTCTCTATACTGTGTTCGTTTTTTGCATAATGTTTTGCCATTTTTCCGGGGACATTTTTCTGAGAATGGAGACGGCGACTAGTTTTACAACAAACTTTTCCCGTCGAGGTGGTGGAGGTGGATGGTGGAACGGTGATGGTTATAGAAGGTAGGTAAAGATATAAGTGAGCTTTTGAGATGAAAGAGTTGGGTCAAAATGCCATTCTTTCCTAAACTTTTTAAGAAAATTAAACTTTTTATTTAAACTTTACCCTGTATAATAATTATATGAATTTAATTATATATATTTAATCACACACCCATAATTTTTATATGTTTTAACTAATATACTTCCAATGAATTTTAAAATATCAACATAATGATAAACCTCCCTTCAAATTTCCATTCCCTCCGCATATTTGTAACATAATAATTAGTTCCCTCAATTATTTCCCTCTAATTTTCATTCCCTCCATTTTATTCTGGACCCATATCCTTATAGTTTCTTGGTAGTCTTAATTAGTTTCAGATAGATTTAGACGGGTATGCACGAGAGCAAGGCGCGATTTGCATCTAATCTAAACCATATATGCTGAAAGCCTCAACCTTCGGTTTCTCGTGGTCATTCACTACTAGGTTACTTTAGGTTTTGTTTTTTTAATTTACAATCCAAATGTTATTTTGTACCTTCTCCGTTATGTCAATAAGTCAATTGGAATTATTTATGAATTTTCTTTCGTATTAGTTTTATGAATTGTTATTTTGGTATTGTTATTTTGGTATTAGTTTTGTGTGCTTGAATTTTCTTTTTTCAAATATTCACTTGCTCGTGTTCTTGTGCATATGTGATTGTGATTATTAATTTTATTGTATGATGGAATGGAGTTTGGTTTTGTATTTTCATCCATGATTATTTATTAACTTATATGGTTAGTATATGATTTAAAAATGGCTTGTGGCTATATATAGCAGAGTTGGCTCACATATTATGAGTGGTTCTTGTGGCTATATAACAGAGTTGGCTTGTGGCTGTATTTTGTACCTTCTCTGTTATCTGTAGTTTGTTAGAATAGGATGCACATAGTTCGGTATAATTTAGGGTTAAAATCAAACTGAAAATTGAATTTTCAGCGTTTTTCTTAATTTTCAAACCCATTATGTTTTGATTTTCGTTTTTCGGACTTGATTCCGTTTTAGATGTGGGTTTTCGGTTTTTTGCTAATTAGGCAAAAAAAAAAAAAAAAAAAAACAAAAAAAAAATCTTTGGACAAAAGAATTGACAAGATATTGAAATTTGGTATAATATTCTATTTTTAAATTTTAATGATTAACATACAATGTGAAAAGCAAATATGGCCTATATGAAGTAAAATTAAGAAAAAACTTAAATTTACGTTACACAAATGTTAAATGCCACTAAAAGTGTTTCTCGTGCAAATGTACCATGCTCAAAGAGCCATTAAAACCTAAAATAGTGGCACAAAATCTAAATATCATTAAAAACGTGTCACTAAATGACAATTTATTTGTAGTGAAAGGTTAAAGTTACAAGACTCAAGTGTCAAGTTATGTTATAATAAAACTCTAGCGAATATACGTCCTATAAAACAGATGTTTTATGACTCAAATATCAAATGTCCTATTAAGGTGTATTATAATAACACCATAATGATTAAGCATCTTATAAAGGTTAAAGTGATAAGATCATAGTGTAAAATGTCCTATTAAGTTATGTTCTTATATGACATCAACTAGAAATGGTCCTATAACACCGAACATTTATGACTTAACTAGAAATGTCTTATTAATTTATGTTATAATAAGACCTACAGTGATCAAGTGTCCTATTACATTACTATATAATGAGACACCAACAACTACATGTCTTATAGGTTACTTTATTAGGATTTAAATTTGAAGTGTTTTATTAAGTTATATGATAATACGACCCCAAAGAATCATTCATCCTATTAAATAACTTTTTAGGACACCGGTTTTGTGGTGTACATTGTAAAGGACCTCAAATGTTCATTTGTCCTATTAAATAGATTTTAGGACCCTATTTTACAAACGTCCCACACAAAAAGTCCTAAAAAGCCCTTTTTGTTGTAGTGTAACTGGAAAGGGATCATGCTTGTTTTCTGAACTATTGACACCAAGGTAACTGGAACATAAAAATAAGCAATGCACATAAATCCCAATTTGATGCGCAACCCGATAGCTTACCTTGAGAGTTCGGAAAGGGCATGAAACTTATTAGGCCAAAATATATCACACCAAACCCCATAAAAATCACAACTTTAAGCTTTCAACGTGACCATGCCCTCTATGTGAATTTGTCACACCACGACCAAAGGCGGCGGAGCATGCCGAGGGTGCAACGGATTGCTCAAGAACGCGATGACACTATTAAAGTGACAAAATTTACAAAACTTGTTTATTTCATTCAATAATCACAAATACAACTTGTTCACAATAAAATGCAAACAATTACATCAACACCACATTGGTTAAAGTATCTTAAAGGTATGATCTAAGTGATGAGTCTTCAATCTTCACAAGCAATCAAATAATAAACTTGTAGCATGCATAAAATTAGATTTGATCAACACGAATGTTAGTGAGCAATACACTAGTTTTGACGTATGTATATAACGAGGCAAAAAATCACAATTCATATTTGTAAATAGAATAATGCAACAACCATTGTAAATGTAAAGCAAATAACTATGGCTCCTTTCTATTTGGTAACAACCAAAATACTCGAAGAATGAGGATCCTTTCTAATTGGTAACAACCAACATACTCGGATAATGATGCCCTTTGCTACTTGCACAAGGCTAAGTAGTTAGGGGTGCGTATGATCATACTTATTGCTTTCCAACAACAACAAAAAAATAAACACTCGTGCACATAATGAAATTGAGGCATAAAAAAAGATCGAGCAAGTATTCGTACAAACACATAATGATGAATTGTGGATTTGATAATGAGATCATAAAACAAGTAAGTTTGAATATGGTATGCATGCCACCCCAAAAGTATAAAAGCGTAAAAAGGGGGAGTGTGATTACTCACGTGAAATAAATAACTTGAAGGGTTGTTTGTGATACACCGGGATAATAAGTTCAACAAGTGAGGTCTAGGTTAAAAGGGCTTCAGTTTAAAAGATGGTCTTGAACGACTTTAAAGTAAAAATAAAATGACAAGTTAATAATTAATCAAAGTTTGAGGTTTGAAATGTAAATACTTGAGAAATTAAAGTAACGGTTTTTGAAAAGTAAATTTGCTTGAACTCGGGTCTCGGTATTCTATTCATTAGTTTTACTTAACCTTTGTTAAGTAAATATATATAGGGTATAGTTGCGATAATGCAAACCCTTTGTTAAATAGATACTAAAACGAGATTTTTACGAGTGTTCGGTTTAGTCGGTTCGAGTCTTGATAAATTGTCAAAGCCGAACCTGACATTTCCAAAATGATACATGTCATGAGATACTAAAATTTAAATGAAACATATTCAAGTGTGTAGTTCTATTAGGAAGAACCTCTACGTCCGTTAAGCGAGTGTTTGACTTTTTCGGTCCAAACTTGTTATAAGATCAAGTTGGATCCGCCATACCAAGTGTTTTGAGAAAAAATTAAAATTAGTTTCATGATATAGTTTTAAAGAAAAATGAGATACGGAGGCCCTAAACACATTTAGTGTGTCTTAAGCTGATGAACCCGGTTTAGTTCGGTCTTGGTTCGGTCCTTGACTCGGTATAAGACCGAGGATGTTTGCCACATACCCAAATACCATTGAACTATTTAAAATGATTTGGAAACTAAAATGGTTAGGAACTAAACAACAATAAGCTTAAACATAATTTTAACTGTTAACAAAGACATAATAAAGTGTTTAAACAAGAATTTGGTTTCGGTTCGGTCCTTGACTTGGAATGAAATCGATGATTGTTGCCACATAACCAATACCATAGAATTATTAAATAAACTTAGAAATGATAATGTTCAAGTTTTTCAAACAATAAGTCAACAATAAAGCATTTAAACGAAAGTTCGGTTTTGGTTCGTTTATCAACTCGGGACGAAACCGAGGTTAGGCACCACATACCCAATACCATGGAACTTACAAAAATGAGTTTACAAACTAAAATAAACAGAAACAAAACAAGATTAGTAAGGTTAAACGAATTATATATAAACAAGGACTATAATAGTGCTCCATGTAGCATTGCCTTATAGTATCCCACCGCAACCGACCAATGACTGGAAGAAGTGAAAACCGAAGGAAACAAGGGCTATATATTATATATATGTTGAAACATAAAGCTTTAATTATAAGGAGTTAGTTAGAATCAAAGAATGGTTCTTGTTTGACTCTTAGAAGTCAAACAAGAAAGAACTTGAAATATGGAGTTTGAAGTTTAGATTGAGAGTGTTTGATGTGAAATATTAGGTTGGAATGAGTGATGTAGCTTTGTTTTATGAAGGATAATGTGTTAGGGTTATCCATAAGGTTTCTTTAGAGATTTCCAAGCTTTCTCATTGGTTAATAAGGGTCAAACATGTGATAAATAACAACAAAAACGAATTATTTGCTGCAGGTATGACTAGGTGATGCGCGACCACCCTGTTTATTGGTAGCTGCACGGCGCGGCGCCCTCTAGGGGTGGGGTTGGTCTCCAGCTTTGATTAATTGACGAATTGGGTCCTGAAGTTCGTTTCAAGGTGTTTTGAGCATTGTAGAAGCATTTTAAAGGTCGTAAAAGGTGTGATCGTGATCCAACAACCGTGAAATGATTATGAAACGTAAAATCTATCATTTTAATAATATCGAAGGGTTCGGGATACGAATCATGTCGGCTTACAATACGAAGGCAAAAACGAATCGAATTGGAAAATAACGAATGTCACAGTCTTCCCTACTATAGAAAATTTCATCCCAAACTTAAAATAAACTTAAGGAAAAGAGGTAATTACTAACGAATGTCGTTTTTAGTAAGCAATTGTAAGAAAATTTTAGGTAAAAAGAATAACGTCAAATCTTTGCATGACTCGAAAAACGCCACAAATGAGAAACATAATAAATACACTTATATATAGAATGTACCTGCGGAGTATCCACCATGCCTTTATAATCTTTCTTTTATACCGTTTTCCTGCTATCATTCCCAAATCCGAGTTATCGCACACAAGCATACTTACTATGGCTTCTATGCGAGGATGTCGTTAATTAAGTGTGCACCCATAATTATTTAGATCGTCGTATGGTCCACATGGTTCTTTCCATTGTGTGGTTTAAAAGACATATTTATTTTGAAATCTTTAAACAACAGAAACGTAAATAAAATCTACTGGATTTTTACCAATATTGACAAACCAATACTAGTGGTTGAAAATTTTTGAAGTTGGCTTTTAAATAAGTAGGAAAATGGGGTAAATAATTGAAACAACAAAAATCCTAAGATATAAACCAAGGTGAAAATAATAATTCAGTTTAATAAGTTAAGACGATTGAATAAATAAATATTTTTTTTATTTTTTTATTTTTTTTAGGGTAAACAATATGAAATGAGATTTGAAGTCAAAAGTCACCAAGATCAATGTCAATGTCTATAAATCGAGGTAGTAAATAAAATCGATAAATGAAACCAGATAATGAGGACTCCGATAAGTGGAACGGAGAGATCCAATAAGTGAAAATGAGAAATCCGATAAGTGGAAATGAGAAAATCCAATAAGTGAGTACATGTGGTTGGGATAAACAACGATACCATTAACAATAACATCGTACGATGGGTTTCATAAGTGAACAAACATGAGGTTATGAGTATTTGAGGATATGATTGCGTGAAGAACGATTAAATAACATGAGCGGGGGGGGGGGGGGGTGGGTTTTATAGGGTAGCGTAACCAGATATCAAACATGAAATATCAATAAAAGATTTGGTTAACTTGACAAAATCATTGAAGAAAAGAAATAAAATGTGAACACGGCTTATATTGTGAAACCATTTAGATAAACATGATTATAGTAACGGTTTCCAATAGCACCAAAACTTGCGGACAGCCACACATAGGTCGGTGATTGAGTAAATGAAATGATGTGGAAAAATGCATAGAATTGTGTTTTGCATGCTTAAAATTAAGTAGTGGAAAATATCATGGGAAACTATAATAATAAGGTTTCTATTTTGAAGTTTATTGTAAAAATAAGAGCGGATTGTCATGAGGAAGCAAAATAAACTTTTTTAAGGATCAAAATAAATTTTTTTGCTTATGAGGAAATTAAAATAAGTGAACTGAATGTCGAAATTTGTTATTAGGTATCAATATGAATGATGAAAGTTTGTTTTGAGAATAAAAATTTACGTAACAAAATTTTTACCAAGTTCGTTATTTAATATCGTGTAACGAAAATATCATGGTAAGTTACACTGACCGACATTGTGAATCGAGGAATCAAACTAAACGATTTTTGTCTCAAAAAAATATAGAATTTCTATGAGGTTTTGCATGAGGATTTTAAGACAATTACAAGCTATAAGTTTGTGAATTTCATGAAAAACCAAGGCAAAACTATAATAAGAAATTTAAAACGAGTTGAATTGTATAATGCTAATTTTATTTGTGAAAAGTTATAATGAACCAAAAATTTCATAATGAAAGTCGTTATGAGAATAAATTTTGGTAATGAAAATTCTACTATGTGTATTATATAATATATTGTAATTAAAATGTTGTGAGAAATTTTAAATAATCAATATTGTGAAATGATAGTTCAAAATAAACAGGATCGTTATAAAAATAAATTTTTTTATGAAATCTTGTTCGAGGACTTTAAAGTCAATTTAAAATTTATATAATGGGACTTTACTTGAAAAATCAAGGTGAAATTCATCATAAAACCTTTAACACGACGAAATTCATATGATAAAAAATATGTTTATATAAAAAAAGTCTTAATGAACAAAGGTGGCATATTGAAAGTCATTAGGAGTAATTCGAAATATATTAACTTAAATTGAAGAAAAATCACCATAGAAGAAATCTTGTAATGAAAATAGTGGTGTGAAATTAAAATAAAAAAATAATTTTACTATGTGAAATCAAAACATATGCGAATTAATCATAACGAAAAAATAAAATTATATAAATGAGAATTTTTGTGATTGAGGATTAATATGACAAAATAAAAGGAAAAATTGTTTAAATCTATGAAATTCGTAAATAATGTCTTAAATTTAAAGGCGAAAAAATCGTGCATGAACCACGATGACTTGATGTCCCGCGATAAATCTTATATAAAAAAGAGATAAAATGTTGAGTCGAACAAGTGCAAGTATCACCGCGTCTTTCATGTTTGTTACTCAAATCACGATAACAACAAAGAATAAAATTTGAGATACAACGTGACACTCAAAGGTGGCGGAACATGCCGGGGTGCAACGGATTGCTCAAGAACGCGATGACACTATTAAAGTGACAATATTTACTCAACTTGTTTATTTCATTCAATAATCATAAATACAACTTGTTCACAATAAAATACAAACAATTATGTCAACACCACATTCGTTAAAGTATCTTAAAGGTATGATCTAAGTGATGAGTCTTCAATCTTCACAAGCAATCATATAATAAACCTATAGCATGCATAAAAATATATTTGATCAAAACGAATGTTGGTGAGCAATATATTAGTTTTGACGTACGTATATAATGAGGCAAAAATCACAATTCATATATGTAAATAGAATATGCAACAACAATTGTAAATGTAAAGCAAATAACTGTTGCTCCTTACCATTTGTTAACAACAAAAATACTCGGAGAATGAGGATCCTTTCTAGTTGGTAACAGCCAACATACTCGGATAATGATGCCCTATGCTACTTGCACAAGGCTAAGTAGTTAGGGGTGCGTATGATCATACTTATTGCGTTCCAACAACAACATAAAATAAACACTCGTGCACATAATCAAACTGAGGCATAAACAAAGATCGAGCAAGTATTCGTACAATCACATAATGTTAAATTGTGGATTTGATAACGAGATCATAATACAAGTAAGTTTGAATATGGTATGCATGCCACCCCCAAAAGTATAAAAGCGTAAAAAGGTGGAGTGTGATTACTCACGTGAAATAAATAACTTGAAGGGTTGTTTGTGATACACCGGGATAATAAGTTCAACGAGTGAGTTCTAGGTTAAAAGGGTTTCGGTTTGGAAGATGGTCTTGAACGATTTTAAAGTAAAATAAAATGACAAGTTAAATAATTAATCAAAGTTTAAGGTTTGAAATGTAAATACTTGAGAAATTAAAGTAACGGTTTTTGAAAAGTAAGTTTGCTCGAAATCGGGTCTGGGTATTCTATTCATTAGTTTTACTTAAACTTTGTTAAGTAGATATATATAGGGTATACTTGCGATAATGCAAGATCCTTTGTTAAATAGATACTAAAACGAGATTTTTACGAGTGTTCGGTTTAGTCGGTTCGGGTCTTGATAAATTATCAAACCCGATCACGACATTTACAAAGTGATACATGTCATGAGATAACTCAATAAAATTTAAAAGAAACTTAACCAAGAGTGTAGTTCTATAGGAAGAACCTCTACGTCCGTTAAGCGAGTGTTTGGCTTTGTCGGTCGAAACTTGTTATAAGATCAAGTTGGATCCGCCATACCAAGTATTTTGAGAAAAAAATTAAAATTAGATTCGTGATATAGTTTCAAAGAAAAATGAGATTCGATGGCCCAAAACACATTTAGTGTGTCTTAAGCGGATGAACCCGGTTTAGTTCAGTCTTGGTTCGGTCCTTGACTCGGTATAAGACCGAGGATGATTGCCACATACCCAAATACCATTGAACTAGTTAAAATGATTTGGAAACTAAAATGGTTATGAACTAAACAATAATAATAAGCTTAAACATAATTTAAAGTGTTAACAAAGACATAATAAAGTGTTTAAACAAGAATTCGGTTTTGGTTCGGTCCTGGACTCGGAATGAAACCGAGGATGATTGCCACATACCCAATACCATAGAAGTTATTAAATAAACTTATAAATGATAATATTCAAGGTTTGCAAACAATAAGTCAACAATAACACATTTAAACGAAAGTTCGGTTTAGTTCGGTTATCAACTCGGGACGAAACCGAGGCTAGGCACCACATACCCAATACCATGGAACTTACAAAAATGATTTTACAAACTAAAATAAACATAAACTAAACAAGATTAGTAAGCTTAAATGAAGTATATATAAACAAGGACGATAAAAGTCCTCCAGGTAGCCTTGCCTTATAGTATCCCACCGCAACCGACCAATGACCTTGCCATGGAAAAATCAACTTGAGGTGCCAAAATTGCCATGGCCTTTCCATGGAATGAATTGAAGGCTATTATGACCAAGCAAATCTGCCCTCCCAATGAGCTCATGAATATGGAGACCGAATTCTGGAATCCTAAACAAGAAGGAGGTGAGCATACAACTTACAATTCTCATTTCAACGAACTCAGTGTATTGGTACATCATCTCGTTACCCTTTCATTGCGTGCCATCAAAACGTATATTCAGGTATTACCAAGACAAATTCAAGACAATGTCTTGAGTAGTGCTCCCAAAAGAACTTGGTGACACAATTAACCTTGCTGCGACTTTGATCGACAATCATGTTAAAGCTGTGACTTTGCAATTGAAGGGATCAAAGAAGCGTCTTGAAAAACCATCCTCTGAACCTAAAGAGACCAAGCCTGAATCATCCAAGCCTGCTTTTTCTTTAAGCCACCATAACAAGAAGCGCAAGAATTACACGCTATCCAACAAGCTGCACCTTAACCCCAACCTATATTGAAACATCTTTCAACTTCATCATCCCGCTAACGCCGCTTGCCGTCAATGTACTCGTTGCAACCATTTTGGTCACCTTAGCACCACTTTCCGTGAGACCGCTATTGTGCCAATTTCTCCTCAATGATTTACTCAACCGAATCCGCGTCCCATGGAATATGCTCAAGTACAGCCGCATTTAGCCATTCTAGCTCCTGCACCACAAGATGGTTAAACCATTCAAGCTGCTCAAGATGCTCGTGGGCGTGCTTTCATGATTAGCGCCAACCAAGCTCAGCAAAGTGGCGAATTGGTGAATGGTACGTTCCTCGTAAACAACCACTTTGCAACAATTTTATTTGATACAGGTGCCGATATGAGCTTTGTGTATTTTGAATTCGAACCTTCGCTTATTAAACCCCGATCTAAGGTTAGAAACTCGTATTCTGTTGAGGCAGCTAATAGTAAATTTGTATCAATCGACTCTGTCATTTGAAATTGCAAGTTAAACCTAAATGGCCAAAAGTTCTCAATCGATCTCATTCCTATGCAAGTCGGAAGTTTTGACATTATAGTAGGAATGTACTACTTATCCTTTCATCGTGCTGAAATCGTTTGCTTCGAGAAGTTCATTTGTATTCTGTTTGCCGACAGTCAACTTCTTCGTGTCTTTGGTGAAAAACCTTCTCCCTTGAGCCTTAAACTTATAACTTGTTCTCAAGCCCAAACGTACTTACGCAAGAAGCATGTGGCATTCATAGCCCATGTGGTGCAAAAGAAAGAACAAATAATCAAGACATTTTTGTTGTTCGCAAGTATCCCGAAATTTTTCCCGATGATGTTGCTGGTCTTCCTCCTATTCGTGAAGTTGAATTTCGAATCGATCTTGTGCTCGGTGCAACCCCGATATTCTAAGTACCCTTATGGTCTTGCTCCTTCCGAAATGCAAGAGTTGTTTAATCAGCTCCAAGAACTTTCGGACAAAGGTTCATTCACCTTAGTTCATCTCCATCGAACACACCGTTCTTTTCATCAAGGAGAAAGATGGATCCTTTCGTATGTGCATCGATTATCGCGAGCTCAAGAAGCTCACAATAAAGAATCGTTATCATTTTCTTCATATTGACGATCTATTGGATCAACTCAAAGGAGCTTCATGCTTCTCTAAGATTGAACTTCGTTTGGGTTATCATCACCTACGCACGCATGAAGATGACCTACCCAAAATCGCTTTACGGACTCGATACGACATTACAAATTTAGGGTTATGCCTTTCGGGCTAACCAATGAACCCTCGGTGTTTATGAACCTCATGAACCGCGTATGCAAACGTTACTTAGATAAGTTTGTAATTGTTTTTATCGACGACATTCTTATTTATTCTAAGTCCAAAGCCAAGCATAAGAAACATCTTCATTCCATCCTTGATCTCTTAAGGAAGGAACAACTTTATGCTAAGTTCTCAAAGTGCAAGTTCTGGTTGTATGAAATTTCGTTCTTAGGATACATAGTAAATGAAAAGGGTATCCACGTTGACCCAACCAAAATCGAAGCCATTAACAATTGTAAAACTCCAACCTCTCCTACTAAAGTTCATTCATTTCTTGGTCTTGCGGGTTACTATCATCGCTTCATAACTTTCCCAGGATCTCTTAACCCCTAACCTCACAAAGATAAACCTTATGAATGGGGGCCAAAGCAAGATGAAGCTTTTAAAACTCTTAAGCGTATGCTTTGCGATGCACCGATCCTTGCACTCCCTGAGGGTAATGAAGATTTTGTTGTCTATTGTGATGCTTCTAATCAAGGCCTCGGTTGTGTCCTTATGCAACAAGGTAAAGTTATCGCTTACGATTCATGATAACTTAAGATTCATGAAAGGAATTATACGACACATGATCTCGAACTCGTTGTCGTTGTATTCACATTGAAAATTTAGAGACATTACCTCCATGACACAAACTATGTGGTATTCACCGATCATAAGAGTCTTCAACATATTTTCGAACAAAAAGATCTAAACATGCGGCAACGACGATGGGCCGAACTACTTAGTGACTATGGCTGTGAAATTGTTGCCAAAATGGTAAAGCGAACATTGTAACCGAAGCTCTTAGTCGAAAGACCCATGTGAAATCGATATTACTTCATAGTGTGACCGTTCAAACCAATCTTCAACTTTGTATCTTTGAAGCTCAACATGTCTCTGTCACCGAGGGTAATATGTACGATAAAATTAAATGTGGTGCTGAGAATAAACTTGAAACTAAGCTTGATGGTTGTTATATTACCTCAATCGTTTGTGGGTCCCTAATCGTGATGATCTTCGCACATTCATCTTGGACGACACTTAAAAGTCTCGATATTCCATTCATCTCGGTGCGAATTTGATGTATTTCGATGTATGGTCTACATTCAGGAGTCCGGTATGAAGAAAGGCATTGCGTTATGTGTGGCAAAATTCCTTACTTGCGCTAACGTTAAGGTCGAATATTAATAACCACCTTGTTTGCTCGTACAAACGCACATCCTTATTGAGAAACGGGAAGATGTATCTGTGTATTTTATGTTTTAGCTCCCGACTACTTGAAGCCGCTACAATAGTATTTGGGTTATAGTCGACCGTTTGACTAAGTCGGCTCATTTCGTCCCAATCAAACAAAAGTTCCAGGTTGATCAACTCGCTCAGATTTATGTTCAGCGTATCATTTGTCGTCATGGTATACCTTTGCGCATCATTTCCTATAATGATGGTCTTTTTTTCTTCACATTTCTGGACATCGCTTGAAACCGTGTTGGGAACTCGATTGGATCTTGGCACACCCTATCATCCTCAAACCTATGGGCAATCCGAGTGAACGATTAAAATGCTCGAAGGCATTCTTAGATCGTGTGTCATGGATTTCGGTGGAAACTGGGATTCTCATCTTCACTTGATTGAGTTTTCACACAATAACTGTTTTCATTCAAATATTGGTATGGCTCCATTTGAAGCACCTTTTTGTTGTGTATGTCGTTCCCCAATCTATTGGAGTGAAATTGGGGAAACCCAAATCACTGGGCCAGAACTTGTTCAAGTGACTACTGATTGAATCGCTCAAATTAGACAAAATATCTTAGCCGCTCGTAGCCATCAAAAGAGTTACGCTGATAATCGACGACGAACTATAGAGTTTAATGACGGTTACCGTGTTCTTCTCAAGGTATCTCCTTGGAAAGGTGTGGTTCGTTTCAGTAAGAAAGGCAAACGATCTCCTCGATTTGTGGGACCTTCCAAGATTCTCGAACTTGTCGGTAGTGTGGCTTAAACTCTCGAGCTTCCGCAAGAGCTTTCGAACATTCATCCGACATTTTATGTTTCTAATCTAAAGAAATGTCTAGTTAAGGGAAATCTCCACATACTGCTTGATGAGGTGCGCATTGATGAAACAATGCACTTTGTTGGGAAACCGATGGAAATCATGGATCACAAAGACAAGGAAACCAAATGTAGTCGTATACCTTTGGTAAAGGTTCATTGGGAATACAAGCATGGCGTTGCATTCACTTAGTTTTGATACGGATTCTTCTACTTAATTTTGTGTCGAAATTCTCAAAAGAAGAGAATGATGTGATATTCGTCAATTTGTATTTGTATTTGTATTAGTTAAACCAATCCGTTTTGTCGTTTCAATGTATTCTTATTCATCATTTTTCAATAATATAATACTCTCGATGATTTACGATTATTTAATTCTTTACTTAAACGATTTGCAAGTTATGCGGGTATAATATGAAAAATATCCAAGCTTATTAACTTTTATTACATTTATAAAACATTTCAATGTACAAGGTCCAATATGTAATTATAATTTAAGTTTCTGATTAAAACAATATGAAACTTGAGGGACCATATGTGTAAAATTATTTAAATTATAATATTATAATATAACCCAGCCCCATTCCCCCCCCCCTTGCGTTTTTCCAGCGATGGCCAATGCCAGTGATCCCGACGACTCTCGCGAGCCACCAAAAACCCTTAAATATCGCGTATTAATTCGATTAAACCTTCTAAACTCGTAGACAGTAACGGCAAACGTATAATCATCGATCAAAACATTTAATAACAACCTTTAATAGGCGCCTATAATCCGGAACCGTCAGTATTTAGTCAAATTACAATAACAATCATTAAACGCCATACGCTCCAATTGGTACTATAAATAAGACGCTAGACATCAACTAAACCTGCTACGATCATCAAATCAATCTAATATACTCTGTGTAACCCCTAATATGTTCGTCCAAGTTCGCTCCGGCCAACTCGTCGTTCGCCATTGTTCCGGCATAGTTCCAGTTAACTGATATATGTTTTTACAGTTTTTAGACGTAAAGCAAAACCCGTAAACTATTTGATCAAACATAGAACAAAATGAACGAATTGAAACCTAGGGTTTTAAGGAAGAAAATGAACTTGAATGTTTTTTTATATATATATATATATATATATATATATATGGTTGAATTATAATAAGAAGATTAGTTTTCCTAAGAAGGATAGGAAATAATCTTGTCCATTCATTTTAAAATTGAATGGTTGAGATTAGATTAGAGAGATCATAAAGTGTAAAACAAGGATAAGGGCATAATAGAGAAAACATATTTGTTGACTTTCTTTCTCCACATGCAAGGCACATGTCAAATACCCCCATCATTTTAAAACGCCCATAACCTTTTTATGCGACATGTTTTTTCAAAACAATTTCACCATAATAACGAGTGTTTTTTTTATCTTTTATATGAGTACCATATTGCTATATAAAAAAATTGTGGGTTTTTTACAAAGTGTGTTTTACCAAAATTGTGTTTTATAAATTGTGTTATACAAGTGTGTTTTATTTTTTCATAGTGTTTTTTGCATTGTGTTTTTTACAATGTGTAATTTAATTGTGTTTTTCATTGTGTTTTTATTTTCATAGTGTTTATTTCATTGTGTTTTTTACATTGTGTCTTTTTCATTGTGTTTTTCATAGTGTTTTATTTTCTGACGAAATTTCCGATGACTTTTCCGGCAAGGTGGTGGTGGTGGGTGGCGGTGGGCGGTGGTGGTTGTAGGAGATAAGTGAAAATTTAAGTGGGTTTTATTAAGTGTGTTTTTGGAATTAAATTAAGTGGGTTGTCAATATTAAGGTATTAGACAAAAGTACCCTCCTTCTTAGCCTTATTAGGATAATCAAACTTCTTATTTGATCTTTTCTATATATATATATATAAGGAGAGGATCATGAGAGAACTTCATTTTAAGGAGAGAACTAGAGAACTAATAATGAAGTATTTTGAATTTAATTAAAAAAATATTTTTTAAATTTTTTTTCTTTCATCCTTCTTATATGTTGTTATTCTTCACAAAAAATAAATTTAAAAAAAAATAAAAAATTAACGAGTAATGCATATATGCAATACACTGACTTTTTTTTATAATGCATATGTGCAATAGTGTGCATTTTGATATTTGAAATAGTGTTGAATAACATATATATAGTTGTTTGTATTGTTTTTTGCAATAGTGTTATATTATATACAAAAATTAAAAAAAATCGATATAGTGCATATATGCATTAGTGTTGGATTACATATATGCGATAATGTGTTTTGTATACAATTATTAGTGTCGTATTTGCATATATTCAATATTGTGTATTGGATAATGCAATTGTGTTGTATTATATCCAATAAAACACTATTGTATATATGTAATAGGCATTAGTGCACATATGCACTACATTACTACACCGACAAGTTTTTTTTTTGTTAGTATCAATATCATCTTATTAGAATGAGGAAAGAAAAAAAATCAAAATATAATTTTTTTTTAAAATAGTTAAAATAATTCTTTACTAGTTCTCTAGTTCTCTCTTTAAGAGGAGTTCTCTCTAGATCCCACCCCTATATATATATATATATATATATATATATATATATATATATATAGGGTGGGGTTAAAATAAGAAGTGGAGTGTGTCTAGGAAGTGTAAGAAGTAATCTGGTGCGTTAGATATGTTGATCTGATAGTGGATATGAAAAGTGTGTTTATTATGCGGTGTGTTTTATTTTAGTTGTGGTGTGTTTATTGTGCGGTGTGTTTTATTAAATCTAATGGTGAAAACACACTTTCTACACTTCTTAGGAAAAATCCACTTCTTAATATAACCTTGCTCTCTCTCTCTCTCTCTATATATATATATATATATATATATATATATATATATATATATATATAAGGGATGGTTCAGGAGAGAAATGAAATTATTGCGAGAAGTGCGATAAGTGATCTTGAACCATTGATTTGGTTAAATCAATTATCCAGATTTGTAGTGGAAATTGTGTAATAAATTGGAAAATGATATGGAAAGTTTTAATGATAAAGGATATAATGGTAAATTTTTGTTATGTAACCTACTAAATTTAATTAAACAACAATAATTTAATTAATTAATTAATCTGACACTTTCCCAAATTTAGCTTAAGTTCATAAATAATAATAATAAAAGTTCATATTTTATGTATAAAATTTATACAAATCTATGTATGATTAATTGTGTGTAGGTGGAATGTAAGATTGTGTAGGTACAAATTTCATCTTTTTACAAGGATTATTAATTTAAGTATGTTACAATCAATCTGTGTAGGGAAATTTTTAGTTGCGTATGTATATGTGTTGTAAATAGAGTTTTGTTACCTATAAAATCACGTTTGACTAAAACGTGAATAATATGTAGGTTAATATGAAAAATGTGTAGGTTAATATTATGATCAGTGTAGGTTAAAATTATGGTCTATGTAGGTTAATATGAATAATGTATAGGTTACATTATGATCAATATAGATTACAGTATGATCTGTGTAGATTAATATTAATAACGTGTAAGTTATTATTATGATTGGTGTAGGTTATTAGGCTTTAAATAATGCGAGTTAATTCTTTCAAAATATAAAAAAATTAGAATGTTTACCATTGTACCCTTGTAATTAATTAAAAGAAAAAAAAAGGAAAAATTTTTGATTGGTTGAGATGACTTCTCTCACTTCTCGCAATAATCTGATTTCTATCCTGAACTTAAACATATATACATAATATATATATATATATATATATATATATATATATATGATGAGTATCATTACAGAACTTGTAGGTTCCCTGGACGGATCGCACGAGATATCTCGATCAACTCAGGTGCGGAATCCCTGCGTAGATCGTTACGAGTATAGAACACGAATCACACGAACACACGAAACGAACACACGTTATATATTATAACTCAAACACGTGATGTAATATCACTGTTACAGACTCTCGTCCTCACGTTACAAATGAACTCGAACTACTGAAACAAA
This sequence comes from Bidens hawaiensis, assembly GCF_021521415.1. Taxonomy (NCBI): domain Eukaryota; kingdom Viridiplantae; phylum Streptophyta; class Magnoliopsida; order Asterales; family Asteraceae; genus Bidens; species Bidens hawaiensis. The sequence continues at coordinate 31,903 of NW_027496863.1, read as the reverse complement.
CAACTTCACGATTAACCTAACCAAGCCGTAAGCTAGGTATATAAATACACGACAACTTCGCCTGGCATGTTCAGGCGAAGTTGTCCATAACTTCGCTTGACTAACAAGTTCGCCTGTTAAGCGAACTTGTCAGTAACTTCGCTTAAACATACAAAACATAATTAAACATTACAGACTCGATTACAGACACTAGACTATGAACTACTGACATTATGCACCAACAGACTCCCCCTTGGCAGTAGCTTCATATCTTGATCTTTAAGCACTTGTCTTGTAATCTTCAATCTTGTATCTTCACGCATGCACTCATTCTCTAACACAAACTGACACAACTCTTTGATACTTCCTCGCTTCGTCTTTCCAAGCAGGAATATAAAAGATTTTCTTCTCATTGAGCACCTGCAGATCAGCTTGCGATAAGTTTACCAAATGCATCGGATCGTAAACTCTTAGGAGCTCTTGTTCATCCTCGTCTTCCATCACTGCCTCTGCTGTCTCACAATCCACATACCACCACTTTAGGTATTTAAGCACATCCTTGGGCATAAGCTTCATCGGTACTTCTTTCAAACACCGGATCGGTTTATACTTCATGACCATCCAAGGTTTTCCATCAGCTCTCAAACCTCTATCCTTGTCTTCAACAAGTTTTCCCTTCTGCGGTTTCAACAGCTCAAACTTCTTCTCTTTTATACTCTCTCTCCATACAATTTTCTCAATGACTCTAGCCATATTATCGTCATTTCGATTGATTAACCCCAATCTGGCTAAGTCTTTCACTTCACATTCCGGCAGTGTATTCAACGACCTTAACATTCTTTTAAAATACTGAACGCCGTCATACCGTTTAATCACAAAGAGCTTCAACTGCTCATCATAGATCCAGCAAATAATCCCTTTCTTCGCTTCAGCATAGCCTTTAATATTGTAACTCTTCTTAAATTGTAGGAACCGCTGGTTTCTTCGTTTTGACGAACCACTGAGCATAGCCTTCCTTCCACCTAGGCTGCTCTTCCCATTCAGTCTCATCGATTACTGTCTCATTACCCATATTTGCTTTCTCCACACCTGGAATGTCATGCTCCACATTCTCTTCAACTATTTCACCTTCTTCAACATCTTCTTCAATCACAATCTGAGCTCCAATCTTCTCAATCTCCTCAATTGGCAGCACATCATCATCAAACAACACATCATCACTACACATATCATCATCTAATTCTTTCAAAGCATCAATCACATCATCTCCCATTCCTTCATCATCAACCATCACCACCTCATCACCACCAGAACTGCCAGCCGCACCTGCAGACTCCCCCTGAGCTGTGGAAGTCCCAAGAGCTTGAGTAGTTCTTGGCAACTCATCACCTGCACCTTTCGATGCATTGGGATCATCGTCTCTGTCATTCCTCTTCTTTGTCCTTAACTCGTCGCCTTTACAGCTTGTCTCCCCCTGAGATGCCAAGAACTCCTTCATAGCATCTATAATTCTCCCATGTTCAACCAGGAGGGACGACTGTAGTTGATTTTCTGCTACAAGGCGTTGAATAGCCTGGGTCTGGACTAGATTCACCCTTGACTGTTCTGCCACGACCCGCTCAAGTGCAGCTATTCTCTCCGAGTCTGAGAGGGTTGCATCGAAATCAAACCTCATGTGAGATGTGTCTTGAGAATACTGAGGTGGGATTTCACATGTAACCGGGACATCTGAAGTAGTTGTGGACGTAACCGCAGGTGGTATCGTGACCGACAACCCTGCAGTTGCAACGACTGTGGACTCTACAAATTGTGCAACCACCTCTGAAGGAGTAAGCGTTGGAGGTGGTAAAGACACAATCTCCGGAGTCGTCAGCTGGATAGTAGTGATTGGGATGCCAAAAGCTGATGATGTAGCCACCACGGGAACATCCACGGCGCTTAAACCTGTGACCTGTAGTGATTTAGGAACAATCGACATACCTGACAGTGCGGGCGGAGCGAAACGTACAACTCTTGAAGTCTCTCCAGCTCCCATACCTGCACCTGTCCTTTCCCGTCTTGAACGTCTAATCAACTTGTGAATATCCTCTTCTTCTTCTGACTCGCTATCATCAACTGTCCTCTTTCTCTTCCCAAATGTTCTCTCTTGAGTCACCAACATCCTTCTCGACTCATCCATAACATCATCAAGATCTGAGTCAGCCACCGTCGTAGCTGCTCTAGTAATACGCACAGTCAAGACACGTTCAACTGGGATCTGAACGTTCTCCTCTGGATCCACCCGATCCATATCGAAGAATCCTTGACCTCCGAATTCTGCATCAAGGTCCACTTCCTCCTCCGGTGACACAACAGGAGCAGCAGGTATAGCATGAGATGCTCCTGCCTGTTGTGGTGCCGGGTCTCTGAACTCATACCCACGAGCTGGCACATACCCCGGGTTTATTAAGTACCCAAAGAGTGGAGTATGCCTTGGACGCAGTTCAGGCTTGCTCCTCGCGCTGGATGTTCGGCATTGAGCGAAGATACGTTTGCTCACACTCTCCACGTATCTTATTGGACATCGTTGAGGTAACGTGGGAGCAACATGATTCAAGATCATCTGAATGAATCTTGGATACATGATGAACCTTTCACAGCCATCACTCTTCTCTGTCTATCGATCTCGTAAAAGACCATCTGACTAAAGCTATAACGTTTGTTATAAGTCAGAGCAGTCATTGCTGACTGCATGGTCGCACCCATACCATCAGTGCCCGCCTTCCTCCCAGACATGCAGACAATCATTACGTGCATGAGGAAGCGCCACTGATCAAGTAGGAAACCCTTCCTCCGTTGTGTATCGCCCAATGGACCAGAATAGCCCATTCGTAGAAATGCTCCATCGCGGAACGGAGCAACAAACTCTGTAGGGTCATCCCTAGTCTCCTCTCCAAAATGTAAAGCCACCCGAATTTGTTCAGACGAGAACTGAACTTCTTGATTGTTGACGGTTGCTCGCATAACCGGGGGCTCAACGCGGCAATCGTATTCCACTGTCTGCCAGAAATCCTCAATATTGGGTAAGGAAATCGGCAGAGTCGTAGTGATTGCGTGGAATATCCTCGAGCGAAGGAGGAATGTGATTATCTCGCGGTAATCCTCCACACCACTCGCTTCCGGGTCTAAGGTGATAAACATATTGTGACCCGGGAAGAATTGCCTCTGATTATCTCCGTCATCTCCTCCAGCACCTCCAGCACCTGCTACTGCAGCCATATCTGCAACAAACGAATCAAGTTAGATAAACGTTAAAGCATAACACAAGTTCGCTTGTTACCATGAGCGAAGTTGTGATTAAATCTGTATAGGCGAAGTTAAAGTTGGGGCGAAGTTGGGAACAACTTCGCTTCATCTTTAAGTTCGTCTGATAACTAATAAGTTAAAAGGTCCAGGCGAAGTTAATGTTAACTTCGCCTCACCACAACATCGTCTCAGGCGAAGTTAAGCCTCAGGCGAAGTTACGGATAACTTCGCCCAAACCTTAAGTTCGCCTGAATCTGAATCGGCGACAGTAAGGTCGATTAGATTCCGGAAAATCTGATGTTTTGGTTAGATTGACGATTGAGGACTCTAAAACACAAGATTTTAAGGATATGTAGACGATCAGAATGATTATGAACACGTAAAAACAAGTTATGAAAATCGGTAATAAAGGTCGATCGACCGAGGTCACGAAACAAGTCGAAACGACCTCAGATTAACATCAATGAACATCGATTATCATATTTAAGAACCCAAACACACCTTGAATACTGATTGAAATCGAAGAAAGATAACAAAGAAGATCGAAAGATAAGATCGATAAGTTCGCTGAATAAACGGAGAGTATAAGTTCGCTGATATTGAAAATACAGAACGAATGACCTTAAGAATTCTTTATATAGGGGCGGAGTTACACAGGCGAAGTTACGGTTAACTTCGCCTAGGCGAAGTTATTCACAAGTTCGCCTGTTTAACAACCTCGCCTATATTTACAAAATCAAACCTTATAATTTGAACATTTTTCAATTAACTTTTAAAAACTTCTCTTTAAGAATTAAATGATACGATCAAGTCCAAGTAACCATATACAAAATCATAAAACTACCTAAGTACAAAAAACTTTTAAAAATTAAAGTATAAGGGATCAAATTTCAATCTCGATAGGGACTACTACGTTTTAGAAAAGATCCGAACAGGAATCATACTAATTACGTGACTGTCACATAGATCCGTGTTTAGCTGTATTATGACATAAAGAGACAGGTTGTAAGCAGGTAAATAACTTAAGATGGTTTTCATCGTTTCTGTGATACGAGTTAGGTTCAATTATGCCTCAAAATTTAAGTGGGCAACAACTCAGAGATTATGATGCCTCCTATCTATTCTCAAAGCGTATTTGGCTTTCCCCAAGTCACCCCGAATTGACTTCGACCCATAGTGTCTGATTAAGTTTGTAAGTACCCTTCATCTGATTCCCGTTCTCTTTCTTACTCCATGATTGAGAAGTCTTGACATTTTCAGCTATAGAATGTTTCAATAACTCCTAATTTAATTTTTTTTATGATAAACATTTACATAGACTTCAGAGTAGTAAACAACTGCAAGTCCCGAATCTGGATCACTGCAGTTTCTTCACACACTATCTTTACGGGAATCAGAACACGTACGGGCTCGTGTATGACTGGGTAATCGCTTTTCTGCCTATCATTCGGAAAGATATATATGGAGACATGCAAAACTCGTAAGGAGTTTCCACGTAAAATCAAGTAGATTTAATTTGTATCACATCTACTTTTACGCACCATAAAAAGCTACCATGACATACAATAACTGTCCTAAAGCCTTTTAAGCCTAATAACTTCACTAGTTAAGCACACAGAATCAGTATATTTATCATTTTCCAAGGTTGGATCAATTTTCTGTTAAACATAGCAAACGAACTTCTTACGAAGTAGCAGACTTGAAAAATAATTTCATTTCCCTTTAAAAAATTTTAACATTAATCGCCCCGACCAAAACAAAGTCTTCAGGTAAACGGCTATCCCGAAGATCCAATGGATCAGCTGGACCGACCACATACTAGTATGTGTCCTTCTAACTAAGTATGATCGACTAATTTTAAGCGAAAGAATGAAAACTCATCATAAACCGCCCCGGTCACTTTCAGTCATCTGGTTAATGGCTATCCTCAAATTCTACAAGTAGAAAATGAGGACCAAACATATCCTAAGACATGTCCTTCAAACTGAGGCAACCGACATAATTCTAAGCGATAGTGACCCTTTTTTTTTTTTTTAATAAACATAAAAAGCATGGTTACTCGGGATTGATCATCCCATTCAACTCAATAAGGTTTTGAAATCTTGTTTTGTCAAACGCTTTAGTATAAAGATCAGCGAAATTATCAAGCGTATCCACCTTTTCAAGCACAATCAGTTTCTTCTCAGCACAATCCCGTATAAAATGATGACGTATGTCAATATGTTTAGTTTTACTGTGCTTCACGGGATTGTTAGTTACTGAGATAGCAGCTGTGTTATCAATGCAAATAGGAGTAAGTAAGAAATTCAGACCATAGTTGCGCAACTGTTGTTGAATCCAAAGAACCTGGGAGCAGCAGTTGGATGCTGCCATGTATTCTGCTTCACAGGTTGAAATTGCGACCGAAGTCTGTTTCTTGCATTGCCACGACACCAATCTGCCACCAAGAAACTGACATCCTCCAGTTGTTGACTTCCGACTCTGATTGCACCCTCCATAATCAGAATCTGTGTAAGCGACTAGCTCCAAGTCTCCTCCTTTCGGGTACCACAATCCCAGCTTTGGTTTGCCCTTGAGATACCTCAGTATCCTCTTCACACCCTTCAGATGAGATTCTTTTGGGTTTGCCTGAAAGCGTGCACAAAGACAAACAGCAAACATTATATCAGGCCTAGAAGCAGTTAAGTACATTAAAGAACCTATAATAGCCCGATATTGAGTTGGGTCCACATCTGCATCACCGTCTGACTCAGCACCCAATTTGTGATTGACGCAGATTGGAGTGTCGAATGGAGTGCTGTCCTCTATCTTGAAGCGTTTGAGCACATCATGGACATACTTGGTCTGATGAATGAACATCCCATCCTTCTTCTGATCAACCTGTAATCCTAAAAAGAAAGTTAGTTCACCCATAGCACTCATTTCAAACCTCTTTTTCATGACGGCCTCAAAATCTTGACACATGGAGACTTTTGATGTAGCAAAGATAATGTCATCCACGTAGACTTGCACCAGCAGGAAGTCGCTTCCATCTCTCTTGAAGAACAACGTGCTATCTATCTTCCCTCTTTCAAACCCATTTTCAAGCAAGTAATCTGATAAAGTTGAATACCAGGCACGAGGTGCCTGATGTAGTCCATACAATGCCTTGCTTAACTTGTACACGTGATCAGGAAAGTCTGGGTCAGGAAAACCCGGAGGTTGCTCAACATACACTACCTCATCAACTTTCCCATTCAGAAACGCACTCTTCACATCCAACTGAAATACCTTCATCTTCTTATAAGCAGCGAACGCCAAAAACAATCTAATGGCTTCCAACCTTGCGACATGAGCGAACACTTCATTATAATCAATCCCCTCTTGTTGATTAAAACCTTTAACGACTAGCCTCGCCTTGTTTCTTATGATAATCCCTTTCTCATCTCTCTTGCACTTAAACACCCATTTTGTGCCTATCGCATGCACATGCTTCGGTTTTTCAACCAAAGTCCAAACTTCCATTTTCTTGAATTGAGCCAACTCTTCTTGCATAGCTTCGACCCACGAGCTGTCCTTGAGAGCCATTTGATAATTCTTCGGTTCAATCTGGCTGATAAAGCAGGTGTACAAGCATTCGTTGATTATCCCTGTCTCCTTGATGCTTGTGTAAACACAGGTGTGCTCATTAAAGCTACGTCTTGTTTGTACACCTGAGGACACATCACCAATCACATTCTCCAAAGGGTGATCTTTATGAATTCTTGTGGTCGGAACAGAACCAACATGCAAATTGTCTTCCAAGTTAGAAGAGAGCTCGTCAATGGTTGTTTCATGCTGAGAGTGAAATGGATTGAAAAATTCTTCTTCAGTCGAAGCAGCAGGGGTATCGACAGCATTTGATGAGGAAGGTTGACATTTATCGATCAGCTGTCTTTGCAATAGGTTTTCTTCCTCATCAAGGATCATCTTCGTAGCAACTCTCTCTTCTTCTTCAGCAATATTCAAATACGGTATGTTAAAAGACTTAAAAAGTTTAACATAGTCGAAAAACTCAGCAGGTCCGTTGCTTGGTTTTGGCGGTTGGTAACTTGTGATATCGGTGTTACACACCACCTCAACCTTGCTGGTCGATGTATTAAAGACACGTCTGTTGGGAGTCCCAATAACATAACCGACTAAGATTCCTTCATCGGCTACTTCACCAAATTTAGAATGTGTCTTTAAAATCGAACAAGGGGACCCGAATGGTTCAAGACCACTCAAGTTGGGCTTTCTCCCATGCATAAGCTCATAACACGTTTTACCAACTCTTTTAACAGTTAAGACTCTATTCAGAACATAACAGGCTGTAGCAACAGCTTCAGCCCAAAACACCACAGGAAGCTTCGAATCAGCCAGCATTGTTCTGGCTCCTTCAATTAATGTTCTGTTCTTCCTTTCAGCCACTCCATTCTGTTGCGGTGTATACGGAGCGCTGTATTGGTGTTCAATCCCTTTCTGAAGGCAGAAGATCTCCATCTCAAAATTCTTGAACTCCGTTCCATTGTCACTCCTGATGAACTTAACCCTTTTATCCATAACGTTCTCAACTTTGGTAATTAAATTCTTCACCATCTGAGCCGTTTCGTCTTTTGATTTCAGGAAATATACCCACGAATATCGTGAGTAGTCATCAGTGATCACCAAGCAATAAGAAGTACCTCATAGACTTTTTGCATTCACGGGACCGAAGAGATCCATGTGAAGCAACTCTAGAGTACTGACAATAGAATTGACCTTCTTGGTGTGATGTGATTTCTTGTGCTGCTTTCCCTTCTTGCACGCTATACATTTATCTTCAAAATTGAAATTCTTCAAGGGAACGCCCAGCACAAGTCCATTCTTGACAATGTTGTTCATCTTCCGAAGATGAATGTTCCCCATTCTCCTATGCCACAATTCGGACTCCGATTCGCTCGCTTTTGTCATAAGGCATGATTCTTCCGTGGCCATTTCAGTCGACCTCATATCCATAATATATGTATTCCTTTCACGTGAAGCCTTCATCACAATCCACTCCTCTGGTATCTGAAAACCAGGTTGCAACACAATCGCCTCATTCTTTGTAAAATGAACGGTGTACTCCTTATCACAGATCTGCGACACACTCAGCAGATTGTGCTTCAATTCTTCCACAAAGTTAACTTTCTCCAATGTCATCTTTCCGTTCGACACCGTTCCCATTCCTGTAATCTTGCCTCCACTTTCACCGGCAAAGCTCACTCTCCCTCCTTGAACAGGTTTCAAATCGTGTAACAAGTATTTGTTACCCGTCATGTGCCGGGAACAGCCGCTATCCACAACCCAAAGATTGTTGGCAGCCCTGTTCAACTGTTCCTACACAATAAAGCAAAAGATTAGAATTTAAGGATCCAAGACCAATTGGTCTTGGATCTATACATCCCAAACTTTGGCTTTCCAAAGTTAGTATCTGGATAATTCCTGTAAGTCCTATTAGGATATCTCCTTGAAGATTGATTGTGAGGCCTTCCAAACCTTTGTGAATTGAAAGAATTATAGCTTGTGGTTTGGTTATTAGCAGTGTAAAACTGAGAATTGTTTCTATGAAAACCTGAATTAGTCACATTTTTGAATTTTGAATGGTTTTCATTTTTAGCAGTATGATAATTACTATTAGGCTTATTCTCAGTCTTAGTAGGCCTCCCACCTCTGAATCGCTGCTTCAGAGGGCAATTTGCAACAAGATGTCCTAATTGATTACACCTAAAACAACACCTATGCTCAACCTTTTTATCAACCGTTCGTCTCACATATGGTGGGACGTACGGGTTTAGTGGAGTACTCTTTTTATTCGTCTTATCTTTCTCTCCACCATTGGGTAATACCACCTCCTCTTTTGCCTTACCAGACTCGGATGACTTATCCGAATCCGATGAGACTGGACTTGGATCTGAAATTTGAACACTTGAAACAGGCGAACTTGTTTCGCCTCCACTAACATTTGGTTCTTTTCAAGTTACTTTAACTGGTACTGTCTGAGCAACCTCAAAGTCAACAGATTTCTGAACACTAGGGTTAAAAGTGTAATTGTGATTATAAGGTGGTGGAACCTCATGATAACCGATTCCTCCTCTCTTAGTAGAGGAACCTTGATCACTAACAAGGTGTTCAAGAATAGCAGAGGAATTTCTGAACTGCTCTAGTTTTCTATTCAGTTCCACCACTTTTACCTGGTGATCAGCAATCTGTTTTTCTCTATCAGCAATTAGTTTGGTTTTTTCTTCCAAAACTTCATAGCTTAAATCAATCACTTCAATTTTTTCAGCAAGTTTTGTTTTTAGACTTTTAACATCTTTTTCACAGGCTTTTATTTTGACTTTATAGCTATTTTCTCTTGCTTTTGTAAAATGATGATCTTCTTTTAGGGTTTTAAATTCAGCATCCAACCTAACATACTGATCGGTTATAGTTGCTAATTGCTCAGACAAGTTTTCACATTTAGAACATGTAGATTTAGAACATACCTCGGAGAGCTGGTCTTTAACATCTGCCATGAAAGCTTTTTCTTCTCCGGTAACCTTCTCATTTCCTTCAGTTTCAACCTTCGCCAAATTGGCCTGTTCGAAAGTTTCTTCAGAATGTAAGTTCCAGTTGTATTCACCATCTCCTCTGGAAATCATTGCACTATAATCTTTAGAACCCCCACTTTGCTGTGTAGACCTGCCCTGACTTCGTTCCACACGCTCATTCCTGCATTCCTTTGCAAAGTGGCCGTTTTGCTGACAGTTGTAGCATCTCACCTTCGTCTTGTCAAACCCTGGCTTTCCACCGACAAACTTTCTTCCGGTCTTTCTTATAAACCGCTTCACTCTTCTTACGATCATAGCCATCTGCCATTGCAAATCCATTTCCTCCAGATCATCAGCATCAATCTGGTCATAGTCTTCATCCAACACAGCTGGATCAACAATCTTCCCTTGAATGTAGTTCTCATAGGAAGCAATAAAATAAGCATAGAGACCAAACTGCTCTTCAGCAGACTTGACACTCATAGGCATCTTGGAGTAGTTGTTGCTGGGAATACTTGGAGAGTAACTACTCTTGCTTACCTGGGGTTGAGAACCACTCGATCCACCTGCTACATAGCAAACATCACCATTTGTGTTGACTGACACATGACCCTCATGTGATGAGTTTGCGCCCGACTCTCCCTTCGAGTAGTAGGCAGCAGATTCAGTCTTCGATCCTGAGCTAGTGTTGACTTTAGCTCCATACATACCTGGATCTTGAACCTGATCCATAGGTGTCTCCTTTCTGACCATATTAAGCTCAAAGGTTCGGAGCTTGTTAACTGCCGTTTCTAGATCATATGTGGGAAAGTCTTTGTCTTCCCTCATCAGCACAGTGTACATCTGCTATTTTGGTGGGAGAGCATCTAGAAGCTTCTCAACTATTTGTTCTTCTCGGTAGGAAATTGAATAGTTGCTCAATTCAGTCATCAGATGGTAATATCGAGTGATAATATCATCTAAAGATTCATTCTTCAAATACTTGAAGACTGAGAACTGGGTTTTGAGCAATTTTATCTTTGAAGCACGGATTCCTACATTCCCTTCAAATATGTTCTCAAGAGCTTGCCAAAGCTCTCTTGCTGACGTATACTTTCTAAACGTATGAAGGATCTCTTGTGGAAGAGCCATAGTAATAGCAGCATGAGCCTTGCTCTCGGCCTCATACATCTTTTTCTCTTCTTCTTCCATTTTGCTATACTTTTTGATTTGATCACGACCTTCATACTCCATAACTGGTGGAATATAACCATCCTGAATGCATACCCACATCTTCGCATCCTGGTATTTGACGTATTGTATGAACCGATCCTTCCATGCAACGAAATCGGTTCCCTTCAGCAATCTTGGGGCCTTAGTAGCTGACCCTGCTTCAACTTCCATCTTCACTAACTCAGAGATGTTAATCGACGACATCTTTCCCGAAAAGTAAGAAACCCGAAAAAAATCAAAAAATTTTCTGAAAAGTACTGTAGGCGAAGTTACGGATAACTTCGCTTAATCCTTAACTTCGCCGCTGATTAACTTCGCTAAAGAACTTCGCAGATGATTAACTTCGCTTAAGGTAAGCGAACTTAGGAGGTAGGCGGAGTTGTAGAGAACTTCGCTGAGTTAGGCGAACTTGAGAAGGTAGGCGAAGTTGTGGACAACTTCGCTTAACCTTATATCTTCGCCGAAACCCTACTTATCCTGACGGCAACTTCGCCTGATGAACACGGACGTTTTTGCAGATATGAAATCTGGATTTTACGAGGTTTTTGACGGTGCAAAGGCTTGATTACGATGGTAGGAGGTAAGATTGACTCAAAAACACAGAAAACACGTCCCGCGAATAGTCGAAACGGGACGATTTCTACACCCGCGTGAATATCTCGAACCACACAATCGAGCAAAAGCTCTGATACCAATTGTAGGTTCCCTGGACGGATCGCACGAGATATCTCGATCAACTCAGGTGCGGAATCCCTGTGTAGATCGTTACGAGTATAGAACACGAATCATACGAACACACGAAACGAACACACGTTATATATTATAACTCAAACACGTGATGTAATATCACTGTTACAGACTCTCGTCCTCACGTTACAAATGAACTCGAACTACTGAAACAAACAACTTCACGATTAACCTAACCAAGCCGTAAGCTAGGTATATAAATACACGACAACTTCGCCTGGCATGTTCAGGCGAAGTTGCCCATAACTTCGCTTGACTAACAAGTTCGCCTGTTAAGCGAACTTGTCAGTAACTTCGCTTAAACATACAAAACATAATTAAACATTACAGACTCGATTACAGACACTAGACTATGAACTACTGACATTATGCACCAACAGAACTGTTAAATTATTTAAGAATTTGAATGAACCCTTGGAACCTAACGTTATTTATAAATTTTTTTGCATGTTAATGTTATTTAAGTGTAGTTTTATCATTTTTTATATCTATAATTACGATTACAATTTTAAAAATTAGTTTTTATATGTATCTATGTTTTGTTTTACACAAATGTAAATTTGTTGGTACATAAATTTTACACATATGTAAACTTGTGATTAATATATGTAATAAAAAAAATTATATAAAATATTATAAAACTATAAAAATAATGTTAATATGTTAAAAAAATTAAAAAATAAAATTTGTTGTGTAGAGTTCTTAATTTTTTTAGAGTTCTTATATGATACCAACCCATATGTGTGTCTGTGTGTGTATATGTATATATATATATATATATATATATATATATATATATATATATATAATATATATATATATATAATATATATATATATATATATATATGAGTTCATTGAGGAACTCCAAAAGAGTGAGAAACACCATTCCCAACCCTTGATCAGTTCCCTAGATCATATGGTCCATCCTCAATCACCAATATCACATCATTTTTCTAAGATAAAAAAAGCCCATAAAAACTCCACTAAAAATCAAAAAAAGTAATTAAAAAACTATAAAACAAAAAAATTGAAAAAAATAAAAATAAAAAATAAAAAATGTCAAAAATGTTTATCTAACATCACCGATCCAAAATAAAATGAATAAAAAATAATAAAAATTTAAAATAAAGTAAAAAAAACCAAAATGTTTATCTATCATCCTCGTTAAAAAAACACTTTTACATATAAAACAACATTTTTTAAAGATTTTACATTCAAAAACTAATATTTTACATGTAAAATAACAATTCATAAAATAACACGTTTCATTAACATTTTATACGTAAAATAAAAAATCTTATTAACATTTTACATGTAAAACAACAGTTTTTTTTTAAAAATTTTACATGTAAAGATTAATATTTTACATATATAATAACACTTTTCATTAATATTTTAAACGAAATACCAAATCTCATGGACATTTTACAATTGAAACAATAGTTCTTTGAGATTTTACATGTTCATTAACATTTTACACGTAAAACAATATGTCTCATTAAAATTTTACATAACAACAGTTTTTAATGTATATTCAACAATCACACACACACACACACACACATACACACACACACACACATATATATATTGAAAACCAACCTACGGTTATCTCACGAAATTTAGTATTCATGAACATGTTCAAGTTATGTTTTTACGCATGTACAAGATAATGCGAGTTTTAATGTGACAGTTATAATATATTTTTGCATTTTTCTTTTAGTGCTATCTTTCCATCGTCATGTGTACAAGAAAAGTGTAAGGCCCCGGTCCCGGAGCCCTACTTTGGCGTTGGATTTACTCATAAACACAGTTCTAAATATCAGAGTTAATTAAAACTTTCGCGGAATAAATAAAACTTCAATCATTCGCTACAAGCATTCAAACTTGTGTTTTAAAAACATAACATAAAACATCTTATTTAACATTGTGACAAATCTTTTTACAGATGCCAGCTTCTTCAGATTCTGCCATGTGTCTCCTTAAAGCTAACTCCTTCATTCTATTAACTTGCGTGCATACTAAAAGTCAGCTACGCTGAGTGAGTTATAGTTAAAGCAGGTAACATACAATACATTCACATACTTACTCATACGTATTCGTAGATACATATTACTTACTTAACTTGCTTATCTTTCATTCGTACATACATAAGTATATACTTTCTTTCCTTCTTTTATTCTTTCACTCTTTCATACTTTCATAATTTATCTTGCTTTACATACGTACTTATATGTTTTTGTAAGTCCCCGCGCGGGCGTCGCCGATCGATACGAGATCCGCACGAGGTCTAGGAGTGCGGAATCCTCCTAGACTCGTTAATGGTGTACAAGATGAAGAACACAAACACGTACACGAACAAATACAAGAACGGGATAAACAAATCTGCAGATTCTTTATAATAATAATTAAACAAACACGTTACATACCGTAACATAAACAGAAACACGTCCAACCCGAGGTGAGCTCTACCTCGGGTCGTCCCTAACGACACTCTCTCTCTGTTTGTTCTCTCTCGACACTCAAACTGTAACACACAACTCTCTGAATTACTGGATGACTAAAACTAAACAAGACACACGTATATATATAAAACATTATCGTGCCTGGGCTTCAGTAGGCGAAGTTGTTCATAACTTCGCCTATGGCGAAGTTGTGATAACTTCGCCTAAGGTGAAGTTGTCCTAACTTCGCCGTTGGCGAAGTTGTTCTAACTTCGCCTAAGGCGAAGTTGTGCTAACTTCGCCTGTGGCGTTCCGTTGATCAGAATTGCATAGCGACGGTCACAAAATGCACCAACAGTCTCCCCTTTGACCGTTGCTCTCAATTCTAACAAACACAAAAGATCATCTGTTACAAAACATGCACCAACAGACTCCCTCTTAACTGATGATCTTCTGTTTGCTCATCAACCCGCCGTGTCTGAAACTGTCCTGTAGCTTCACAAATCTACCAATCACCCAGCGTCTTCCATATCAGATCTCCCCTTCAGTGTAAACTTCTCCGACTATAATGATTGAGATCTTTGAAATGCATGCATCCTCGTGCCAATAGATCATCTCAACCAATCACGTGAGTCCATCTGACTTCACCAACACGTGAAGTTGGGCTTCCTCCACAACTTCACCAACTCGTCGGCATACGATAAGGTTTAATCTTCAACTACTCAACATCAAGGGATCAATTTCATCACAAAACCACCTTGACAGAATCTAACACATGACCATTAATTAATCTGAAGCATCTTCAATCACCAGGGATAACGATCAAGAACATAAACACTTTAATTCCCGATTAAATCCAACTTGTTCCAGAATTTTCACTCTAATAAATAAGCATCACGTTTCAGGATCCAATTCTCGAACGCCTTGAAAGTAACATAAATAATATGCTCTGACCGCAATCCAGTAATGACGAAAACCTTCAGTTCAATTTGACTTTCTTCAGTTGGTCAACCTCGAACAACAACAATTTCATTGCCCACAAACACCCAAATATGTGTCAATATCCAGTTTCAAACAATATCCCATTCACAAACTCAACTCCATATCCAGAGTTGACACGTATTTGTTCACACGTAAGACCCAAAGATAACAAGTTTCACTCGTTGACGGAACAACATCTTCGGTCTCACAATAATCGTGTACACCGGGCCATACAGACGAAAACACCAAAATACTCTTTTTTTTTTTTTCTCATTAACTTCGCCTAAAGTTAACATCGCCTAAAAGTCAACTTCGCCTAAAAGTCAACTTCGCCCCTCAATAACTTCGCCTGGCCATAACTTCGCTTGGCTGCTAACTTCGCCTGGCCAATAACATTGCCGAAACCCTACGAACAGTGACGACAACTTCGCCTGAATCCCATAACTTCGCCTGCGGCGCTGTTCAGCCAAGAACGCATCAGATTCGTGCCAGAAACACCAAAACGCCGATCTCGAACCATAGCATAAGAGCCTAAGGCTCTGATACCACATGTAAGTCCCCGCGCGGGCGTCGCCGATCGATACGAGATCCGCACGAGGTCTAGGAGTGCGGAATCCTCCTAGACTCGTTAATGGTGTACAAGATGAAGAACACAAACACGTACACGAACAAATACACGAACAAATACAAGAACGGGATAAACAAATCTGCAGATTCTTTATAATAATAATTAAACAAACACGTTGCATACCGTAACATAAACAGAAACACGTCCGACCCGAGGTGAGCTCTACCTCGGGTCGTCCCTAACGACACTCTCTCTCTGTTTGTTCTCTCTCGACACTCAAACTGTAACACACAACTCTCTGAATTACTGGATGACTAAAACTAAACAAGACACACGTATATATATAAAACATTCTCGGGCCTGGGCTTCAGTAGGCGAAGTTGTTCATAACTTCGCCTATGGCGAAGTTGTGATAACTTCGCCTAAGGTGAAGTTGTCCTAACTTCGCCGTTGGCGAAGTTGTTCTAACTTCGCCTAAGGCGAAGTTGTGCTAACTTCGCCTGTGGCGTTCCGCTGATCAGAATTGCATAGCGACGGTCACAAAATGCACCAACAGTCTCCTCTTTGACCGTTGCTCTCAATTCTAACAAACACAAAAGATCACCTGTTACAAAACATGCACCAACAATTTTAAAGAGCCTTTCACCCTACGCCCTCACATATATTATTAGGATCTGCCACCCTTAAATAGCCTTTCGCCCTATAACCTCATAGATATTATTAGGGTCTGCCACCCTCCTTCACAGATAATATTGTCACACCCCGACTTAAGGCCTAGGAGTGTGACCACAAGTTGGTATCTGTTTTGTAAATATATCAGAGTTTATGGATTGATTTTAACAGAAGACTTTAGGTTTCAATATAATATTAATTTACATTGAAAATTTACTTGGGAATTAAATACCCAAGTATTAATTTACAAAATATATGTTTCATAATACAAGGATTTTAGTTATAAAAAACGGAGCCATCTTGTACGCGCTTCTATCTTCATTAAGACTCCAATCCTTGTAAATGCTACTTATGATTAATTACCTGCAATGGGTTGGAAAAATACGTCAGCTGTATGCTGGTGAATACGTATGACTCTATAAAATATTTGACTGACATTACAATACAAATATAGTTTTCTTGACAATCTTAGTGGAAGCTTTTCTACTTCCGGTATATGTACCACTGCCCTACACACATAACAGTATTCTCCGAGCCATGGGGCCCTGAACAGAGAACTAGTCTTGACCGTTTAGCCTGCGGCTACCTTGCCTTTGACTGATTAGGCTTAACTATTATGTTTGGATCCAGACACATGCATATTCGGTCTGAGTTGATTTTATTCTCTACTTTGTATTATAACGTTTTAGAGATCACATAATCTCATGTAAACATTGACTAACTCTTTAAGACAAACACCTGTTGATCTTATCAAGTATAATTATGTTTTGACTGCTTGAAAAGGTTAACGTATTCACCTGTACCGTCGGTGTTGGAAAACCTTGATTTATTGGAATAGATAGGGATAATCTTTATAAGTTGATTTATTCACCTGTGCCCCATCGCGTATCGCGATGGATGAAGATTTCAGAATTTTACATTTTTGGTCCCTATACTTTATAAGTTAGTTATTTTAGGTAAATTCTTGTAGGGTTAAATACGCGGTGTTACATCCTCACCACCTTTTGAATAATCTCGTCCTCGAGATTTATTGGAATAGATAGGGATACTTCTTCTTCATTTCTGACTCGAGCTCCCATTTATACTTGGGTCCTCCTCTTGAATTCCATTAGACTTTTACGAGTTGAGATGTTTATGCTTGAGGGACTTGATCATGCTATCTTCTATTTGAATCGGTTGTTCTACAAACTTAAGCTTCTCGTTGATTTTAACATCTTTCAATGGCATGGCAAGGGTTTTATCAGCTAAACACTTGCGTAGATTGGATACTTAAAACACGTCGTGAATGCCTTTCATTTCGTCGGGTAATTTCTAGTCGGTAAGCAACTGGTCCGATTTTATCAAGTATTTTAAATGGTCCAACATAACGTGGACTCAGTTTTCCCTTCTTTCCGAATCTTACTACACCTTTCCATGGCGATACTTTCAATAACTCTATCGCCTTCTTTGAACTCCAATGGCTTGCGACGAATGTCCGCATAGCTCTTTTGTCTATCTCTTGCTGCCTTCAATCGTTCACAAATTTTTATAACTTGATCAGTAGTTCTTTGAACAATTTCGGGTCCTAACAATTGATTATCACCTATTTCAGACCAACATACAGGTGTTCTACACTATCTTCCATATAATTCTTCAAATGGTGCCATTTGGATACTCGTATGATTACTATTGTTGTACGAGAATTCCATTAGAGCAAGATGGGTATCCCAGCTTCCTTCTTTAACGATAACACAGGCACGAAGCATATCTTCTAAGGTTTGAATTGTACATTCACTTTGGCCATCAGTTTGGGGATGATATGCGGTACTTAAGTTTAATCGTGCCCACATGGCTTTTTGAAAGCTTGACCAAAAATTTGAGGTGAAACGACTATCTCTATCAGAAATGATGGATTGTGTTACACCATGTAGAGATACTATGTCTTCGACATATATATGTGCTAACTTATCCATGCTAAACGTTTCTTGAATTGGAATGAAATGAGCAGACTTAGTAAGTCTATCTCCAATAACCCATATCGCATTATTTTGGAGAGAAGTTTTAGGTAACTTCATGATGAAATCCATAGTTATCATATCCCATTTTCATATCGGGATTTCCGGTTGTTGTAGTAATCCTAACGGCTTTTGATGTTCGGCTTTTACTTTTGAACACGTCAGGCACTTAGCAACATATAGAGCAATATATTTCTTTATACCGATCCACCAGTAATCATTTTTCAAATTCTGGTACATTTTGTCGCTTACTGGATGCATCATATACTTATACTTATGTGCTTCTTCAAGAATCTTGTCTCTTAAATTTCCGACCATTGGTACCCAAATCCTTGTACCAAGTCTAAGTATCTCGTCACTTCCTTTGACTAGTTGATCGATAGTATCTTTTTCTTTCTCGGCTTTAATGTTTCCTTCCTCAAGTGCTAACTTCTGAGCTTCTTTGATTTGACTAGCTAAATCTACTTTAAGTTCCAATCTAAGAGCTCGTACTCTCTTTGGTTTTTCATGTTCTTTCCTACTCAAGGCGCCAGCCAAAACATTCGCCTTTCCTTCATGGTATATGATCTCACAGTCGTAATCACTGAGCGTTTCCATCCAACGCCTTTGCCTCATGTTCAATTCTTTTTGATCAAATATATGCTTCAAACTTTTGTGATAGGTGTATACTATGAACTTTACACCATACAAGTAATGTTTCCATAACTTCAACGCAAAAATTATAGCGACTAATTCAAGATCGTGTGTGGTGTAATTCTTTTCATGAACTTTTAACTGTCTTGAAGCATAGGCAATTACTTTCTTCCTTGCATCAAAATACATCCCATTCCCGCGTGTGAAGCATCACAGTAAATGGTAAAGTTCTCTAATCCTTCTAGCAAGGCCAGGATAGGTGCATTGGTAAACTTTTGTTTGAGTGTTTCAAATGCTTCTTCTTGTTTCGGTCCCCATTCAAAATTAATTGCTTTCCTGCTAAGTGAGGTTAATGGGACAGCTATTCGGGAGAAGTCTTGAATAAATCTTCGGTAATATCTGGCTAAGCCTAGAAAACTTTGGACTTGAGTCGGTATTTTTGGTTTTTCACATTTAGTGATAGCTTATATTTTTGCTTGGTCTACTTGAATACCTTTTTCATTTATGACATGACAAAGAAATTGAACTTCGGATAACAAGAATTCACATTTGGAAAATTTGGCGTACAATTTCTCGTTTCTTAAGGTTTCAAGTATGATCTTGAGGTGAACTTATTTCGAGTAAACAAGAATGTCATCAATAAAAACTATAACAAACTTGTCAAGATATGGTCTACAAATACGATTCATCATGTCCATGAAAGCTGCCGAAGCATTAGTGAGTCCGAAAGGCATCACAGTGAACTCATAATGTCCGTATCGGGTTCTAAAGGCTGTTTTAGGGATATCTTCCTCTTGTACTTTCAATTGATGGTATCCCGATATAAGATCAATCTTTGAAAAACAACTTGCTCCTTGGAGCTGATCAAACAAATCGTCGATTCTTGGAAGTGGATACTTGTTCTTGATTGTAACCTTATTCAGCTCACTATAATCTATACACATTCTCATTGATCTGTCTTTCTTCTTTACCAAAAAAATTGGAGCTCCCCACGGCGAAGAACTCGGTCGTATAAATCCTTTATCCAAAAGCTCATCTAACTGCTTCTTCAGTTCTTTATTCTCTGTGGGTGCTAGTCTATAGGGAGACTTAGCTATTGGTGAAGTTCCTGGCATGAGGTCGATCTTAAACTCTACTTCTCTATCTGGCGGGGCTTCTGGTAACTCGTCAGGAAACACATCTTTGAATTCGGATACGATTGGTACTTCTTCCATCTTCTTTGGTTCAGATTCTTTAGTTACGTAGGCCATGAATGCAAGGCATCCCTTACCTAAGCAACTACTTGCTTTTATTTTAGAAATGATTCATACATTTCTTGCTTCTTTGTCTCCAGTGATACGGATAGTTTTATTGTTAGGCGTTCGAATGTCAATGGATCTATCATTACATAAGATACGGGCTTGATTAGAGGTTAACCAGTCCATACCTAAAACTACATCAAAACCTGCAAATGTCATAGGTAACAAGCGTACAGGTATGACGTGATCGGCTAACGAAATTGTGGCATTATTTAAAGCTTCAGTTATTCTACTCACATTTCCATCAGCAGTCTCGACTTCATAATGTTTATTTAGTTTAACTAAAGGTTAATTTAATAGACTACAGAATTTATAATCTATAAAAATTTGATTCGCACCTGAGTCAAATAAAACCCTAGCATAAACATTATTAATAGGAAATGTACCGGTGATGACGTCCAGTATATCTGCTGCCTTCTGCGTATCCAGCATAAAGACACGTGCATTTCCTTTCTTAGCCTCGGTCTTGGTACAGCTGCCACTTGCACCAATTGCGGTTGTCGTCGACTTTTTCTTCGGACACTCATTGCTAAAGTGTCCCTTCTCACCACAGTCGAAACACTTTTTCTTCGAACACTCATTGCTAAAGTGTCCCTTCTCACCACAGTTGAAACACACTATTGCCTTCTTTTTACAGTCTGCCTCCACATGACCTGGTCTCTTGAGAAAATTACATATAAAAGTGTTAGTTGGTCGAAGAAATCTACCGAAATGTCTCCTCCCGCAAGATTTGCACACAGGGCAACTATACAGAAACGCCCCTTCACGTTTCTTCTCAACCTTCTTCATTTTTCCTCCCACAGTCGTTCTCCGGTCATCCCTCTTTTTCTCATCATGGTTTCTAATCATCCCATCCATCAGGTATCCGGCCAGCTTCATAGCAGATTCCGTCGAAGACGACATATGTTAACGAACCAAATCACGGATTTCTATAGGTAACCCTTAGATGTATCGTGTTACTTTGTTAATTTCAGGAGTGATCAAGTGAGGGACAATTCTGCAGTACTCAAGAAATTTGGTGTTATATTCCTTGAGATTTGTTCCTACAACTTTATGATTCTAGAGTTTAGTCTGAATTTGATCTATTTCATTAATTGGGCAAAACTTCTTTAATATCAATGGCTTTAAACGTTGCCCAGTCTAAATTGTATAAGTTTTCTCTACCCTTGATTCCGATTAGGGTATCCCACCATTCAAGTGCCTCCCCTTTGAACATCTGGGAAGTATATTGCACTTTCTCACTTTTCGTACACTTAATAATCAGCACAATTGATTCCATTTCCTCCAACCATCGGAGGGTATTTATCGCTCCCTTGTCTCCATGGAACTCTTTGGGATTATAAACCTTAAATACTTTAAAATCACAACCCTCCTGAAATTTTAATTTCATGGTTTTTTCACGGAGATCATTCTCAGCAGTTGAACTTTCATCACTTGCTTCTTTCTTTTTCTCACTTTCCTTATTCTTACTCTCTTTTTTTTTTGTTTCCCTTTTTTGATTCCTTCTTTGAATTGGCAGTTTCATTTTTGATTCGACTTCCCCTTTTATTAGATTGGGAAGCGGTTCGGCTTGGATCATTTTTCATTAAATCATAGAGTGGTGTTACAGCTTCTTTTATCAGATCGCGAATACCAAGTACACAGTCCTTTGGTATCGCTTGAATGTTCTCTGCTACAGTCTTTTCTTTATTGTTGATTATGTTTTCTTCAACAGTCTTTTCTTTATTATTTATTTGTACTTCTTGATTACTGTTGGCTTTAGACATGTTGTTACATGAATAAAACAAATTTAGGGAAACGATACACTTTCTTTATCTTACATTATTTAGTTTACAAGAAAGAGAACATAACAGCTAACAATGATTCCTATTCCTTAATCCACGTTTAACAAGATTTTTCGTCTTGTCACATTTCTTAACTATTTTCTTTCCTATTCTTTTCTTGTCCACGTTCTCGTTCCTCAGCTCGTCCATCACCGAGTTAGGCGGGTTAGGATATCCCGTTGGCGCAGATGCATCTGGGAAGATATAAGCATTCTCCCCTGGGATAGAGATGCGGGTTTGCAACATATGCATGCATTTCTTCATCAGGATATTGGTAGTATAGAATTACTCGATTAGATTTTCTTCCTCGCGGATCCCTTTATCTTGTTGTGATATGGAAGGCCTTGGTCCAACATATGGAGGAAAATAAGGATTCTCGTTCTCCTTATTTTCTTCCTCGGGATCCTATTCTTCCTCAGGGTCTTCCTCTGATTCATAAGGATTCTTGATTGGTGATTGAACTAATATCTTTTTGTATGGCAAGGTAACCCACATCCTTGGTTTACGGCTTGGTTCGGCAATAGTTTGTGTAGTTAGGTATTGGTAGTTCGATGGTGGTGAACCAAACTGCCATCTATTCTGGTTAGAATGATAGTCCATCTAGCTTGACGAATCAGTTTCCTGTTTGATTTTACTCTGAACTTCCTGCTCCTCGGAAGGATGGTAAGTGGGAACTTCAGATGGGTAGTACTGGGGAATGTTGTCGGTAATGTTATCGGAAATTTCGATTGGGCATTGTTGACTTCCTGGGAGATACACGGGTTGTCTCCCATATGGTAACATCGGAATGATCGGTTGATTGTGATTGAAAAAGCTAGTATAATAACTATTGCTACTCTCCATATCGGATGGTTTGTAGTTGAATGTCGATTTTGATCGGATTGCTACTCGGCGTCTATGACCAAGATAGTTAACGTAAGACATCTGCACTTAGTTAATATTTAGGGATAGGAAGTTTACCATCCTATCTTATCCCTACGAATAATAATAATAATAACAATAATTTTTGGTTAAAGCTTAGGTACTATTGTTTAAATACCTAATTCGCTGAAACTGATGGCTCTGATACCAACCTGTCACACCCTGGCTTAAGGCCTAGGCGTGTGACCACAAGTTGGTACCTATTTTGTAATTATATCAGAGTTTATGGATTGATTTTAGCGGAAGACTTTAGGTTTGAATATAATATTAACTTACATTAAAAATTTACCTGGGAATAAAATACCCAAGTATTAGTTTACAAAATATATGTTTCATTATACAAGGATTTTAGTTATAAAAAACGGAGCCATCTTGTACGCGCTTCTATCTTCAGTAATACTTCAGTCCTTGCTAATGCTACTTATAATTAATTACCTGCAATGGGTTGGAAAAATAAATCAGCTATATGCTGGTGAACACGTATGACTCTATAAAACATTTGAATGACATTACAATACAAATATAGTTTTCTTGACAATCTCAGCGGAAGCTTTCAACTTCTGGTATATGTACCACTACCCTACACACATAACAATGTTCTCCAAGCTACGGGGCCCTGAACAGAGAACTAGTCATGACCGTTTAGCCTGCGACTACCTAGCCTTTGACTGATTAGGCTTAACAGTTATGTTTGGATCCAGACACATGCATATTCGATCTGAGTTGATTTTATTCTCTACTTTGTATTATAACGTTTTAGAGATCACATAATCTCATGTAAACATTGACTGACTCTTTAAGACAAACACTCGTTCATCTTATCGAGTATAATTATGTTTTGACTGCTTGAAAAGGTTAACGTATTCACCTGTACCGTCGGTGTTGGAAAACCTTGATTGTGAATGATATTTAACCAATACATAAATAGGTTTGTATAAATACCTGAATGGTGTTTTGATTAAGCTATGATTGTTAAGCTTAACCTTGAAATTTTTTATCTTTGAATGTGAATGAAACACTTAGTTTTTATATGATGTTTGATGTAGCATGCTTTGGCTTATAGGTTATAACACGTTGGTAAGTTTCTCCAGGTAAGTAAACGGGTCCATCGGTTGATTGAGATTTGTACGAGTTACTTTTCCATAGGCAAGAAACTTACTACTAGTGATATTACCCTTACAGTTACTACATGCCCGTCAAAATATATCTTTGACTAACATTAATTTGTTATGAAGTAACGCTTATGAAAACTGGTTATGAATGTGAATGTTTGCAAAATACTTTCAAGGTTAAAGGCCATAGCCTCGATTGATTGTCTAAGCTATAAATTGAATAACTTAAACGTAACTCCTACCTTATATGGATACTTAGAATGATAATAAGAAAAAGCAGGATCTTGATCTACTCGCTTATTTGATTGCTACTTGATTATAACCTTGTTACTTGCATGAACTTCGAGAAAATGGCACGTCGGCTCGTTACGGAAATAGGGCACGCTTTTCTATGCTATGTGTGTGTAAATGAAGGTGAGTTTGGGATGAGAAAGCCTCATACCCGTCTCCCCCTTTTATAGGCGTTTCTGGTGACCCATCGCGATACGCAATGGGTTTTCTCAACCCCGTCGCGTATCACGACGCCGCAATTTGACGCCGCCATACCAGATCGTGACACGTGGCCTGTTATATCGTGCCACGTGTTGACACGTGGTTAGACACGTGTCCACTTACTGAGCTTCTTCATCGCACTACGCGATGATCTCATGAGGTGAACCATCGCGTATCGCTACGCCGCCCAAAACTGGGTTTTTGTGCCAGTCCATAGTGCTACGCGATGGGCTTCATGCCTGCCCCATCGCGTATCGTGATGGATAAAGATTTCAGATTTTTACATTTTTGTCCCTATACTTTATAAATTAGTTATTTTAGGTAAATTCTTATAGGGTTAAAGACGCGGTGTTACAGTTATTAGGGTCTGCCACCCTCATTCACAGATATTATTAGAGTTTGTCACCCTCATTCACATATATTATTAGGGTCTGCCACCCTCTTACCGTCAATTCATACATACATTCTTTTTCTTTTATATTTATATACTTTCATACATACTCTTAATCTTTTCTACATCATCATATATCTTACATACATCATTCATAGACATTCATATATCATACATACATCATTCATAAACATTCACATAGCATACACTTAGCACTTAAGGTAATTGTATTAACTAATCACATCGAGTATGCACACAACCCCGAAAACATCACAAGGAAGTGGGGCTACAACTCACCTAAGCTCGGTTCCTTTCCGAGTTAATGGTAATTCCTCTCTTTAACTGGGTGCGGCTAACTGTATAACAATTGCATGTATTAATTAACTGTCACTACCCATATCGTATTTCTAGTTTAATATAACCCTCAATGAACGGGGGTCTGGGCGCAGAGCCCTTGCACCGGGATCTAGGGGCAGCAGCCCCTAGCAGGGTCCAAGGGGCAGAGCCCCTAGCTAGGGTCGAGCTGCCAGGTCAGCTTGGAAAAATTTTGTTTCTATTAACGGTCCTTTTACTCAATTTTCATCAAAACCCCAATTCTCATAAAATACTTAAGTAACAATTTATTCCGGGTAAGCACCATTCGCTATCCCATTTGTTATGGAGAATGATTCCATTCTTTATAACGAATGGCTTGGTTCACTGTCTCATCAAGGCGAATGAATGAATAACGAATGAATAGGTTCATACGTGACGTCTCTGAGACGAATGAGAGGTTCATTCGCTACAAGAGCATACGAGTGTATCTTATAACGAATGGCTTGATTCACTGTCTTATCATGACGATGGATGAGTAACGAATGAGTAGACCATTCATGAGTTCAATGAGACGAATGAGAGGTTCATTCGTTACAAAATCATGCGAATGTATCTTATTCGTTATGACTGTTAATGAATTACCAACGATTCTCTTAACATAGTGAATGGACAAGAAATAGTCAACCGACACTAGATCTGCAATACACCTTCAAATCTCGATGAAATAACACGAATTTGGTATCATTCTACTTATATACCCAGCGCCTACAAATGTTAACGAATTTCAACGAGAATCGTTTCGTTTGATTCGTTTTTACCATTTATATATAGATCTAAGAATACTAAATGAGCCGTGCATAAGTTTTCGTTATAGAACGTGCCTTAAACGAATCGGTTTCACGAACACAATCTAAGCTTGGTGTATGTCTTGTTCGTCACGACGCTCTAACACCCACAAGCTTGGGTCTTTCCTTCGGATCTTGGTCCGATATAAAGGAAGGTGTTTGTGTGTGTTTTGAGTGTGTATGGAAGCTTAGAGATAAGAATGAGGGTTTTAGGGTGGTTTAAGGGGTTTATATACCCTTAAGCCCATGGACCTAAGGCCTAGCACCATCCCTTATTATATCTTTTAACGTCCAAGCCCACACTCAAATATTCCATTTATTTAAACTGAATAGCGACACGTTATCAAGTAAACGAAATTTATTTTATTTATTTTTATCAAAAGTAGTATGTTACAAAAAGCCCCCCTCCCCTACCTAAAACAACACAACCCTTAACCCGAAAAATCTAATTCTCTAAAAATCTATCCGTAAAAGGTAAACTAAACCCGAATGCTAAACGAACTTTTTTTTGGTTCAAGGGTTGATAGATATATATATATATATATTGGTTTTTTAGTTTTTTACTTTTTGGTTTTTAATATTTTTTAATTATTTTTTTTATTTTCGTGAAGTTTTTTTTTTCTTGTTTTGACTAAGATGCTAAATAAACATTTTAGTTTTTTTACTTTTTTATTTTTTTGTTTTTTTTTGTTTATAACTTTTTAAATATTTTTATGATTTTTGAGGGATTTTTTTTCTCTTTCAAAAATGATGTGATATTGGTGATTGAAATTGCAACACAAGGATGTGAGTAATTGATCAAGGGTTGGGAAGAGTGTTCTCTTGTTCTCCACTTTTTTGAGTTCCCTTTTGAACCTAACTAGGGTGAGTTCATTAGGGAACTCCAAAAAAGTGCGGAACTGGAGAACACCCTCCTAACCCTTAATCAACTAGTAGTTAACCCGTCCGGTGGACAGAAATGTCAACTTAGAAATGTGATAACATTAATTTAGTCATAAATGTGACAGTTTGGTTATCTTCTAATACATTTTCGTCATGAGCGCTATAAACATCAATAACATTATGGCGTTTCTCATCCTTCGAGCTCAAACATTAATTACCTCGTCCTATTTCTAATGTGTAAGCGATCTTCCCAGTTACCTTTCTTTTTCAAATTTGTGACCCTACAAAATTTTTAGTTAATGTAATAAATAGCATGAAAGTTAAGACAAAAATATAAACCTCATCACTTAATTCGTTCTGAAATTGAGATTTGCATGGACTAAATTGTAGATTTCACTCAATGATTTGAACATTGTCACCGTCTTACCACAAATTACTTTATATATTGATATTTTAATTTTATAAAGTTAAAAATCGTTACCTTCTTCAACATTTAAAAGTCAAATGTTTCAATTTCAAAAAGGAAGTATTTTCACTATTGAGATAAACGATAAGCATATTAATATTTTTAACCATATTATGACATTGGAAAAAGCATTTAAGCACAAAAGTTGTATAACCTTAACATGAGCTTAAATTTACAAAGTCAAAAGTTGACATTGTTTATAGGTGAAGTTGGATATGCTGATTAATAATAGACTTGTTTAAACGGTTCGGTTAAAACAGGGCAAACGGGTCGGTTTTTAGCATGTGTCCAAAAATAACACACATACTGTCACTGAAATTCAATTTTAATCTACACACCGCTAACTTTGCCATAAAATTGACATTTTTGCATGTGAAGTTGGATATGCAGAGTAATAATAGGCTTGTTAAACAATTGGTTATAACTGGTCAAACGACTTGGTTAAACAACGTAAACATGTTGGGTTTGTGTGAGTAACAATATAAAGCACATTAATATACGTTTTTACGTAACAACACTAATTTTGCCCTATTCATCTTTCTAGGCCCGCCTTTTGTTATTACCAACAAGTCCATGTACCCAATGATAATTGAAGAGTATCAATTTGTCCAAGAATAATGACCCCACTTTCTCAGAAATTAACCTAACATATTCAAACTTTCCAATGAACTCGATCAATCACACTACTTTCTTTATTCTTTTTATTTAACTACTAAAAAAAGTAAACTAAGATACTAAATAATGACCCATAAACCCATGACCCCATATTTGATACTTGACTCCAGAACCCGCACCCTGTTGACCCGTCAAAATTGACCCAAAACTAGCATCCCTTATGGCCTTATACATGACAAGAATAAAGACTTTTGACATGGTGTGTAAATATAAACAAAGACATACACAAACAGTCTTACATACTACGTACAAAAACATAAAAAGTAGAGTATAAAATAAACAGATTAACACACCAAAAATATTTTCAGCTCTTTCTACAAAAGGCCTGGATTCAGTCGTAATTTGCCAGTAGTTTGATTTGTAGTCGAGATTTTCAATTACAGAAAACAACTATAAAATAAATGAAAATAAAAAATAATAAAAGAAACTCGCACATGCCCTCTAGAGCTGGAATCTGCACAAACTCGAGGATACTTCCAACCAGTCCAGTTAAAACAAAGTCGAACTGATAACCCGAAACACAAACACAACACATAAATCTATTTCAACTATAATAATAATAATATTAATAATAACAACAATAAAAATGGTTTGATAATTAAACATTATTCATGCGAAGATATTATATAAATGAGAATCAGCAAAACTAAATTCTCAGAAACATAATATCCAGATTTTCACCTTCTTGAATGAAAGGTCCCGGACCTTTTCAGATAAGAATAATCTGGTTTTTCATCAAACCTCAGTGATCAATAATGAATATAAGATGTGAATTTGCTGGATAAGACTTGCGGAGCACCTGTATGTTTTGTTCATTTAAAAGCCACTTTATTAAGAAGTTAACAACGCACATTCTTATAAAAACCATGTCACTTAATTAAATCAAGAACTGCTTAAACTATGTTTAATTTTAGGAATACCTCTATAGAAGTATCATCTTCTTTTCACTAATTTTATCATACTTTGCTTCTTAGTGCCTGCTTTCAGATCCTTGCTAAGGAAGTCTGCAGTCTCATAAATACAAGAACAATGTCAGCATAAAATTTTAAAAAGTTTTAAAAATCAAATAATTAAATAAGTTGTTATATACATGATTTGCCTTTCGTCCTAAACCCATCAAAAATGTGTCTAGTTTTATATCACGGGTGTAGAAAACCTCTTGATTGTGACAGAAACTTATATTAATGAAAAAAAAATTAAAATGTGACAGAAACTTATATTAATTGAAAAGAGGGAGTATTTTAGCACACCTTGAAGTTTTGAGCTTCCCTGTTACATATAAAGCATGTGTTTTCTTGCCTGCCCATATATTTCAACAATTCTTCCATGTAACAGAAACTTAAGAATATAACTTACAAACCATAAGATTAAATAATATAATATGTATCATTATATATACCTTTGGTAGTCCTCCAATTCCAAAGGAAAGATCAAGCTTTAACGACCCAGTGGATATTACCAGCTTGATTTATACACTGAGAAACTTGTGCAAGAACTACATAGAAACTTATGAATAAATAAATTACCAAACTTAATACACAGTGTACAACACCGTAAGCGATGAGTAAGTTGAAATTGTAAATATATAATTATATGTAAAGTATAGTAGTATTAACACTTAAAGGGGGCGGGGTGCACTATAATGTATATACAAGATCATTAGGTATGTATAAGTATTAAGGTGTCAAAAGCTACCCAACGAGAAAACCTGAACATACATTGTCATGTGATATGAAACAGATTGTTCAGCAAAAAACAGCTCAGAGACAAAGTGTGAACTATTTACCAAAAAATGACCCATGACTTAGTGGTCTAGTAGTATGGTGTTCGCCTTACAAAATGAAGGTGGTCTAGTGTAACTTTCTTCGGCAAATAAGTACTAATCATAAAAAATGGTTCAATAATATCAATCCAGCACCAATATGAATTAGTAAAACTGCAAATCCCACACATGCATGCATGCATTATGCATGTATGTATGTATATAAACCAGAAACATAGAATAATACATTGACACATCTAAAGATCCACATCCATGATCCAACTATTAAATTTAACTTGAATATTTATTTGCGATATACAAGAACATGCAACTTGCATGCAAAAGGTTAGATGAAAGACCGCATATGCCACGTGCATCATAAAAAAAACTTAAACATACCTTTGCATTCCATTTAAGTTATTGAGATCTGAAATAAACCTTGTTAAGCAACATAAAAGAAACTAACTAACTCATCATTCCAGTATATTAAAATCTAGCTTATTAAAATAAAGTCATCAAATTAAATGCTAAGAATATATAAGAGTGTTTGTGCAATCAAAACAATATGTAAACCTAATGCAGATCAAGAATATCACCTCAGGCTTGCTGCCATCTGAATTGAATACACTCATGGTTGTAATCACTCTCTTTACTAGTTTCCAAGCATTGCGAATGGTTGTATACTTTAAAATTTAATTTCATAAAAAAAATCTCTGCGACAGTGATTGTAAATCCCTCTTCATCCATCCCTGTAGTTTTTTTTTCCTGTAACCAAAACTCAAAATAAAATAGTTATAAACGAGAATGTAAAATTGGAATCAAGTAACTGAATGTTTTAAACATGTAAACTCATAACCGAGTGTTTACATGATGATCTTCACATATGTGAAAGAAAAATCCATTATGCCAAATACAACTCCATCATCTTCAAATCTATGAAAAAATAATTACATCTGTTAATTAGTTAATTAGAAGGAAAATGAGAACCTAAAAACATTAAAAAAAAAGATATAAAAATGAAAACCTAATTGAAGAAGAAGCTGAACAACATGAAACTGAAACCTAAGAAATCAGTAAAACAAAATAAAAATCTCAAAAAACCGAAAAAAAAAACAATACTAATATGTAAATTAATTCTTCAAACAACACCATATAACTGTATGATGATTTTATAATTAGCTACTACAAAGTGATTACAATAAAATGGTAGGCAAACGGGTAACGAGCTGCGCCACAATCCCCCTTTTGAATAGTAAAGCTAATCCTACTAAAAACGAAGCTTTGGGACCTAGGAGTAGAAGAGGTTCCGTGTACGACACGCTGAACCCTACTAAAAAAATTCACAGCCTCTGGGGCCAGAAAATCAAATGTATCAAAAGAAAATGGGAGAAAGACATGTTGATTCTCTAAACAAACTTTCTTGTGTTAACAACTTTGCCCAATTCAGCTTTCAATGCAGCTTGACCCACAACAAACCCATCGTCCCTGAGCCCAACCGAGGATACACTCCTGTAAGATCCACACAGCCGTGTTTTCCCCCTCCCACCCGAACATAAGAATATAAGTTGGTCGTAAAGTATATCTCCCTTCAAGAGGATCTATGAGAAAGTTAACAAGGGGCTTCCTTTTTAGGAGAATTCCCTGCCCGTTTAAGAAACATCACACAGAACATCCCTAACCAAATCATGTATGTAATTAAAGTCAGGTAACTCTTTACAATGCACCGCATGGTCTCCAAAAGAATCTAAACAGACCTTGCGATAAATTGGGCAAGGGTTATCAGTCGGGAACATAGGGATCATTAACAGGTACTTAAGGATAGCCCGATACTCCAAACCCGACATATGTTGGCC